>NC_053023.1:473791018-473910782 GCF_003073215.2 Triticum urartu
AACATGTTCATGATCAAGTTGCTTAAAGTTCATAATATCGTTTCTAAGAGAGATGATCTTAGCAGGAGGAAAATACTTAGAGATAAAAGCATCTTTGCACTTATTCCATGAATCAATACTATTTTTAGGCAAAGACGAAAAGCAAGCTTTAGAACAATCTCTAAGCGAAAAAGGAAATAACTTCAATTTAACAATATCATTATCCACATCTTTCTTATTTTGCATGTCACGCAAATCAACGAAGCTATTTAGATGGGTAGCAGCATCTTCACTAGGAAGGCCGGAGAACAGATCTTTCATAACAAGTTTCAGCAAAGCAGCATTAATTTCATAAGATTCAGCATCGGTAAGAGGAGCAATCGGAGTGCTAATAAAATCATTGTTGTTGGTATTGGTGAAGTCACACAATTTAGTATTATCTTGAGCCATCGTAACAAGCAAGCAAACTAACACACAAGCAAACAAAAAACAAGTGGACAAAAAGAGGCAAATAGAGAAAGAGAGGGAGAATAGAGAGAGGGCAAATAAAACGGCAAGGGTGAAGTGGGGGAGAGGAAAACGAGAGGCAAATGGCAAATAATGTAATGCGGGATATAAGGGTATGTGATGGGTACTTGGTATGTTGACTTTTGCGTAGACCTCCCCGGCAACGGTGCCACAAATCCTTCTTGCTACCTCTTTTAGCACTGCGTTGGTTTTCCCCGGAGAGGAAGGGATGATGCAGCAAAGTAGCGTAAGTATTTCCCTCATTTTTGGAGAACCAAGGTATCAATCTAGTTGGAGGCTACGCACGAGTCCCTCATACCTGCACAAAACAAATAAATGCTCGCAACCAATGCAAATAGGGGTTGTCAGTCCCTATAGGGCCACTTACGCGAGTGAGATCTGATAGATATGATAAGATAATATTTTTGGTATTTTTATGATAAAGATGCAAAGTAAAATAAAGGCAAAGTAAATAGCAAAGTAAATAACTAAGTAGTAGGAGATTGATATGATAAAGATAGACCCGGGGGCCATAGGTTTCACTAGTGGCTTCTCTCGAGAGCATAAGTATTCTACGGTTGGTGAACAAATTACTGTTGAGCAATTGACAGAATTGAGCATAGTTATGAGAATATCTAGGTATGATCATGTATATAGGCATCACGTCCGAGACAAGTAGACCGACTCCTGCCTGCATCTACTACTATTACTCCACTCATCGACTGCTATCCAGCATGCATCTAGAGTATTAAGTTAAAAACAGAGTAACACCTTAAGCAAGATGACATGATGTAGAGGGATAGACTCATGCAATATGAAGAAAACCCCATCTTGTTATCCTCGATGGCAACAATACAATACATGCCTTGCTGCCCTTACTGTCACCGGGAAAGGACACCGCAAGATTGAACCCAAAGCTAAGCACTTCTCCCATTGCAAGAAAGATCAATCTAGTAGGCAAAACCAAACTGATAATTCGAAGAGACTTGCAAAGATAACCAATCATACAAAAAAGAATTCAGAGAAGTTCAAATATTATTCATAGATAGACTTGATCATAAACCAACAATTCATCGGTCTCAACAAACACGCCGCAAAAAGAAGATTACATCGAATAGATCTCCACAAGAGAGGGGGAGAACATTGTATTGAGATCCAAAAAGAGAGAAGAAGCCATCTAGCTACTAACTATGGACCTGTAGGTCTGAGGTAAACTACTCACACTTCATCAGAGGGGCTATGGTGTTGATGTAGAAGCCCTCCGTGATCGATGCCCCCTCCGACGGAGCTCCGGAACAGGCCCCAAGATGGGATCTCGTGGATACAGAAAGTTTCGATGGTGGAATTAGGGTTTTGGCTCCGTATATGATCATTTGGGGATACGTGGGTATATATAGGAGGAAGAAGTACGTCGGTGGAGCAACAGGGGGCCCAAGAGGGTGGAGGGCGCGCCTGGGGGGGGGTAGGTGCGCCCCCTACCTCGTGGCCTCCTGTTATGTTTCTTGACGTAGGGTCCAAGTCTCCTGAGTTGTATTCGATGAGAAAATCACGTCCCCGAAGGTTTCATTCCGTTTGGACTCCGTTTATTCCTTTTCTTCGAAACCCTAAAACAGGAAAAAAGCAATTCTGGGTTGGGCCTCCGGTTAATAGGTTATTCCCAAAAATAATATAAAAGTGGATAATAAAGCCCAATAATGTCCAAAACAGTAGATAATATAGCATGGAGCAATCAAAAATTATAGATACGTTGGAGACGTATCACAGGCTTCCCCGGCCCACCCTACTCCCTCCGCTGGCCTGGCCGCACGCAATCAACTGCCTCCTTATTACGCGAAAAAAATGATTCCTCCCACCGACATCTGGGGCGCACCGGCTGGGAGGCTGACCTGTGGGCCTACTAAGTTGACGCGTACGCAGGGTTTGTCAACTTAGTCAACAAACGATTCTAGCAGTAGTAACCATTGGATTTGAATCGAACGGTCCTGTTGCTTCTTCAATCACTGCTCTTCTTGGACCAGCCGCCCAAACCAGCGCCGGGGAGACCGCCTGCTCCTGCCTCCAGTGGCCGGCTGTGCTGTCATTGAGGCCTCATCGCCCCCAACTACTCCCACCGCTAGCCAGGCCCTGCGGCGATGGCAGCCTCACACCGCAGCCAAATCAGTGAACCCTCGTACTCCTCTCCGCGTGGGCATCCACTGCCGCGTCTTCCCCGGCTCTGCGTCGTCCCCTTCCTAGTCCTCGCCTCGTCCACCGCCTTGGTGCTCTCGGCGCGGCGTGGTCAACATGGTCAACGACATTCCATCGGGAGAGTACTGTACGTGGAGAGGCTGACAGCTGGGTCCACGGCCACAACCCAGTTTTTTTGTGATTTGCCAAGTAAGTCGCTTTGTCAGGCCTGTTGGGCTGCAAATCTTTCAAGACGAGGAGACATTTCATTCGGCTGGCCGACAAAATGGCCCATCAGTAATGAGAAATGGGCTGTACATTTTTAAAACACATCAAACCGGCAATTAGTTTCAAATATCTTTTTTTCATTTTGAGATTTTAAATTACATTAATTTTTATGCGTGGAGAATTTGTTGGATTTTATATTGATATACATTTATTTTTAAAATCAGTTTGAATGAGATTCAAAATTTTGGGATTAAAAACAGTTCGAACCGCACCGAAATATGCAAAATTTCATATAATTTTTTTAACCGTGGCCACAATATGGGCTGTAATGCTAATAAAAAGAATATGGGCTCCAAAAAACCAATAATTAGCAAATGGGCTGTAAATTATTAGAAATAATGGCAGATGGGTTGTATGCTGTTTTCCACAGATTTGAGGCTTTCCTAAAAAAAAGGTTGACACACAAGCAGTGACTATTGGATGGCCATCCAACGGCCGTCGTGCTTCTTCAATCTCTGCTCTTCCTGCTCCAGCCGCTCAAACAAGCACCGGCGGGACTGCCTGCTCCCTCCTCCCCGCGGCCGGCTCTGCTGCCGCGCAGGCCTCACCGCCCCACCGTACTCCCATCGCTGGCCTAGCCATCCCTCTACTCACCCAGACCTGCTGTTATTCTCCGGTAATGGCAGACGAACCAGTAAACCCTCATACAGTCATTCTCCCCTCCACGTGGGAAACAACTGCCGAGTCTTCCCTGCCTCCATGTCGTTCCCTTCCTAGGCCTCACCGTCGTCCACCACCCTGGTGCTCTCGGCGCGGCCTGGTCAACGTGGTCAACGACCGACATGCATCTGAAGTGGACTATACGTGGAGAGGCTGACAGCTGGGTCCACGGCCGCACGCAAGGAAATGCCTCCTTATTACATGCAAAATAATGATTCCTCCACCTGACATCAGGGACCCACCGAAAGGGCCTCTGTATTTCGTGAAAAAAACATTGCCGCCGCTAACAGCTCGGACCCACCAGCTATATCTTCGCACGCAAGGAAGTGCCTCCTTATTACGCACAAAAAAATGAATACTCCCCCTATTAGCTGGGATCCAGTATAGTGGCAGGCTGTATTGTGGGCCTACTAAGTTGACGGGGACGGAGGGCTTTGTCAACTTAGTCAATATGCACGATTCTAGCTCCAGTGATCGTACGATGTCCATCCAACGGCCGTAGTGCTTCTTCAACCTCTGGTCTTCTTGCTCCAGCCACCCAAACCAGCACCGGTCGTGCCTCGTGCTCCTGCCTCCCGTGGCCGGCTGCGATGCGGCGGAGGCCTCACCGCCCCTACTACTCCCACCGCTGGCCAGGCCATCCCTCTACTCGCCCACACCCTCTGTTATTCCGCGGCGATGGCAGCCTCACACCGCAGCGAACCAGTGAACCCTCGCACTCCTCTACGCGTGGGCATCCACTGCCGCGTCTTCCCCGGCCCCGCGTCGTCCCCTTCCTAGGCCTCACCGTCGTCCACCGCCCTGGTGCTCTCGGCGCGGCGTGGTCAACATGGTCAAGGAACAGCTTCCATCGGACGTGGACTGTACGTGGAGAGGCTGACAGCTGGGTCCACGGCCACAGCAAGGAAGTGCCTCCTTATTACATGCAAAATAATTATTCCTCCACCTGACAGCAGGGACCCACCGGACGGGCCACCGTATTTCGTGAAAAAAACGTTTCCCCCTGACTGTTGGGACCCACCAGCTACATCTTCACACGCAAGGAAGTGCCTGACAGTCGGGACCCACCTGGTCGAAGCATACGTAACGTTGTCATTCTGGTCGCGAACGTGTACATACATATATATTGTTGGATGTAGAGGCGCGCACGTGTCGTAGTAGAGGCGCGCACGTAGCATGTACACGTACGTACAACGGCTAGGGTGCAAGAAAGAAAATACGGCCACGTATGTGTACATACGGGCGGGGTCTCGAACGCCTACTCGCGCATACGTACGGCCAGGGCTCGTGTACATGGCTGGGTCGGAATGGAGAAACAACGTCGTCGTCGTGTTCATGGGGAGGTAACAGAATGCGTCGTGTTCATGGGGAGGCAACGGAATGCGTCATGTTCATGGGGAGGCAACGGAATGCGTCGTGTTCATCGGGAGGCAACGGAACGCGTGGGAGCCAACCGGCTGGGTCGGAACGGAATGCGTGGTCGTGTTCATCGGGAGGGCTTGGACGGAACAAGCGATGGAAATGAGGCCTGGCGTATCGCAAAACGGGGGAAACGGGCCTCCTACATTCGGAACAGGATCCTGTTGATCGGGAGGGGTATGGCGTACCGCAAAACGGAGGAAACGGACCTCCTACGGTCGAAACGGGGGTCCTGTTGATCGGGAGGTGTGTGGCGTACCGCAAAACGGATGAAATGGACCTCCTACGGTCGAAACAGGGGTCCTGTTGATCGGGAGGGGTGTGGCGTACCGCAAAATGGACGAAACGGACCTCCTACGGTCGAAACAGGGGTCCTGTTCATCGGGAGGGGTGTGGCGTACCGCAAAACGGGACTCCACGGGATACTGTTCATCTCCACCGTCGACCTCCTCCAGCCTCCACCGGCTCCTGTTCATCCAGCCTCCACCGCGCGCTACTCCACCGGCTACTGTTCAACCACCCCTCCACGGGCACCCCTCCATCGTCTACTGTTCATCCAACCCTCCACACCACGGGGTCCTGTTCAACCACCCCTCCACGGGCACCCCTCCATCGTCTACTGTTCATCCAACCCTCCACACCATGGGGTCCTGTTCATCCAGAGGCAACGCCACCGCTCACTGTTCATCCAACCCCCTCCCCCCCGCAACGCTCACTGTTCATCCAATCGATCGGCTTCAGTTAGCAGCAGTAGCGAAGGAATCGCTCGATTGGGTTCAGTTAACAGCCATCGATCGATCGCTCGGGTTCAGTAACGCGTAGCCTGCAGTGCAATCGCTCGGGTTCAGTTAGAGCCCAACGCCTCGCTCGGGTTCAGTTAGAGCCAACGCCTCGCACACACACGCATACGTGTACGAGAGAGACGCGCATCGCTCGGCCCCCGGCCTCCCACCGTAACTAGGAACTCCCCGAAATTTTCCTCCCCCTTGCTTCTACCATGGTTTTTTCCATCATGGACAGCCCAAAGAATGTCATGCAGCTGCGTCTCCGGCCCGCCCAGGACGAAAAGCCCATTTTCTGTCATGATTTTTTGTCAAAGAAGTAGGAGCCCACCACATCTATGATGATATCGGGTTTTGTCACAATTATCATCATAGGAGTGTCATATGTATGACAATTTTTTTTTTCATTCGGCCCAAAATGTCACGGATGTGTCTTTTTTTTGTAGTGCATGTCTACATAGTTTTTGAACCCGTAGGGCCCGCACGCTTAACATTCGATGAGGATTTGTATTTATGAGTTATGTGTTTTGGTGACCTAAGTGCATTCGGAGTCCCGAATGAGATCACGAACATGAGAGGAGTCCCGAAATGGTCGAGAGGTAAAGATTCATATATTGGAAGGTTATATTCAGACATCGGAATTGTTCCGAGTGATTCGGGTATTTTTCCAGAGTACCGAAGGGTTACCGGAACCCCCTGGAGAAGTATTGGGCCAGCATGGGCCTAAGGGAGAGAGAGGGAAGCCCGCAGGGGTGGCCCCACACCCCCTCCTAGGGAGTCCGAATAGGACAAGGAGGAGGGGGCAGCGCCCCCATTCCCTTTCCCTCTCCCTCTCCTTCCTATTCCCTCCAGTAGAGAAAGGAAAAAGGGGGGCGAATCCTACTTGGACTAGGAGTCCAAGTAGGACCCCCCCATGGCGCGCCCCTCCTGGCCGCCGGACTCCTCCTCCCCCCTTTATATACGGGGGCGGGGGCACCCCAAAGGCACACCAAGAATTCTCTTAGCCGTGTGCGGTGCCCCCCTCCACAGTTTACTCCTCCAGTCATAGCGTCGTAGTGCTTAGGCGAAGCCTTGCGCGAATCACATCACCTTCATCGTCAGCATGCTGTCGTGCTATGGAACTCTCCCTCGACCCTCTACTAGATCAAGAGCTTGAGGGACGTCATCGAGTTGAACGTGTGCTGAACACGGAGGTGCCGTACGTTCGGTACTTGGATCGGTTGGATCATGAAGACATTCGACTACATCAACCGCGTTAACCTAATGCTTCTGCTTTCGATCTATGAGGGTACGTGGACACACTGTCCCCATCTTGTTGTTATGCATCTCCTAGATAGATCTTGCGTGATCATAGGATTTTTTTTGAAATTGCATGCTATGTTCCCAACAGTAGCATCAGAGCCAGGTCCATGCGTAGATGATATGCACGAGTTGAACACAAAGAGTTGTGGGTGATAATAGTCATACTACTTACCACCAACGTCTTACTTTGATTCGGCGGTATTGTTGGATGAAGCGGCTCGGACCGACATTACATGACCGCGTTCATGAGACTGGTTCTACCGATGTGCTTTGCACACAGGTGGCTGGCGGGTGTCTGTTTCTCCAACTTTAGTTGAATCGAGTTTGACTACGGCCGGTCCTTGTTGAAGGTTAAAACAACACACTTGATGAAAATCGTTGTGGTTTTGATGCGTAGGTAAGAACGGTTCTTGCTAGAAGCTCGTAGCAGCCACGTAAAACTTGCAACAACAAAGTAGAGGACGTTTAACTTGTTTTTGCAGGGCATGTTGTGATGTGATATGGTCAAGAGTGATGAGATATAAATTGTTGTATGAGATGATCATGTTTTGTAGAAGTTATCGGCAACTAGCATGAGCCTTATGGTTGTCGCTTTATTGTATGAAATGCAATCGTCATGTAATTGCTTTCCTTTATCACTAAGCGGCAGTGATAGTCGTAGAAGCAATAGTTGGTGAGACGACAACGATGCTACGATGGAGATCAAGGTGTCAAGCCAGTGACGAGGGAGATCATGATGGTACTTTGGAGATGGAGATCAAAGGCACAATATGATGATCACCATATCATGTCACATATTTTGATTGCATATGATGTTTATCCTTTATGCATCTTATTTTGCTTAGTACGACGGTAGCATTATAAGATGACCCCTCACTAAATTTCAAGGTATAAGTGTTCTCCCTGAGTATGCACTGTTGCTACAGTTCGTCGAGCCGAGACACCACGTTATGATCGGGTGTGATAAGCTCTACGTTCACATACAACGGGTGCATGCCAGTTTTGCACGTGCAGAATACTCGGGTTAAACTTGATGAGCCTAGCATATGCAGATATGGCCTCGGAACACTGAGACCGAAAGGTCGAATGTGAATCATATAGTAGATATGATCAACATAGTGATGTTCACCATTGAAAATTACTCCATCTCACGTGATGATCGGACATGGTTTAGTTGATATGGATCACGTGATCATTTAGATGACTAGAGGGATGTCTATCTAAGTGGGAGTTCTTTAGTAATATGATTAATTTAACTTTAATTTATCATGAACTTAGTACCTGATAGTTTTTGCATATCTATGTTGTTGTAGATCAATGGCCCATGCTACCGTTCCCTTGAATTTTAATGCGTTCCTAGATAAAGCTATGTTGAAAGATGATGGTAGCAACTACACAGACTGAGTCCGTAACTTGAGGATTATCCTCATTGTTGCACAAAAGAATTACATCCTGGAAGCACCACTAGGTGCAATACCCGCTGCAGGAGCAACTCAGGATGTTATGAACGTCTGGTAGAGCAAAGCTGATGACTACTCGATAGTTCAGTGTGTCATGCTTTACGGCTTAGAATCGGGACTTCAAAGACGTTTCGTACGTCATGGAGCATATGAGATGTTCCAGGAGTTGAAGTTAATATTTTAAGCAAATACCCGAGTTGAGAGGTATGAAGTCTCCAACAAGTTCTACAGCTGCAAAATGGAGGAGAATAGTTCTATCAGTGAACACATACTCAGAATGTCTGGGTACCATAACCACTTGACTCAGCTGGGAGTTAATCTTCCTGATGATAGTGTCATTGACAGAGTTCTTCAATCTCTTCCACCAAGCTATAAAGGTTTCGTGATGAACTATAATATGCAAGGGATGGAAAAGACAATTCCTGAGCTCTTCGCGATGCTAAAGGTTGCGGAGGTAGAAATCAAGAAGGAGCATCAAGTGTTGATGGTTAACAAGACCACTAGTTTCAAGAAAAAGGGCAAAGGGAAGAAGGTGAACTTCAAGAAGAATAGCAAGCAAGTTGCTACTCCTGGGAATAAGCCCAAGTCTGGACCTAAGCCTGAAACTGAGTGCTTCTACTGCAAAGGGACTGGTCACTAGAAGCGGAACTGCCCCAAGTATTTGGCGGATAAGAAGGATGGCAAAGTGAAAGGTATATTTGATATACATGTTATTGATGTGTACCTTACTAATGGTCATAGTAGCGCCTGGGTATTTGATACTGGTTTTGTTGCTCATATTTGCAACTCGAAACAGGGGCTATGGATTAAACGAAGATTGGCTAAGGACGAGGTGACGATGCACGTGCGAAATGGTTCCAAAGTCGATGTGATTGCCGTCGGCATACTACCTCTACATCTACCGTCGGGATTAGTTTTAGACCCGAATAATTGTTATTTGGTGCCAGCGTTGAGCATGAACATTATATCTGGATCTTGTTTGATGCGAGACGGTTATTCATTTAAATCGGAGAATAATGGTTGTTCTATTTATATGAGTAATATCTTTTATGGTCATGCACCCTTGATGAGTGGTCTATTTTTGTTGAATCTCGATTGTAGTGATACACATATTCATAATATTGAAGCCAAAAGATGCAAAGTTAATAATGATAGTGCAACTTATTTGTGGCACTTCCGTTTAGGTCATATTGGTGTAAAGTGCATGAAGAAACTCCATGCTGATGGGCTTTTGTAATCACTTGATTATGAATCACTTGATGCTTGCAAACCATGCCTCATGGGCAAGATGACTAAGACTCCATTCTCCGGAACAATGGAGCGAGCAACTGATTTTTTGGAAATAATACATACTGGTGTATGCGGTCCGATGAGTGTTGAGGCTCGCGGCGGGTATCATTATTTTCTAACCTTCACAGATGATTTGAGCAGATATGGGTATATCTACTTAATGAAACATAAGTCTGAAACATTTGAAAAGTTCAAAGAATTTCATAGTGAAGTGGAAAATTATTGTAACAAGAAAATAAAGTTTCTATGATCTAATCGTGGAGGTGAATATTTGAGTTATGAGTTTGGTCTTCATTTGAAACAATGTGGAATAGTTTCGCAACTCACGCCACCTGGAACACCACAGCGTAATTGTCGTGGAATTATCACGGTAGATGTCCTAGCGTGAGGACTTAGTCATGAGGCCAACACATCTTTGTAGTAGCTTGAGAGGGGTTGAGCGGAATCGAGAGAAGCAAACACAAGACAAAGATTTAGACATCTTCGGGCCCCGGGAAACATCATCCAGTAACAACCTTACATGATGTTTGTGGCTAGATCTCATTATCATCACGAGAGAGTCGCCGATAAACCGGCTCTTTGTGTCTAGCCCTAGAGATTGTTTCTTCTTGCTTGCTTGTCCCTCTTTGGGGAGCCCTGCCCCTCCTTATATAAGTTAGAGGGGCGGGTTACATGTGGAGTCCTATTAGGATTAGGACTAGTCTACCTTCTAATACAAACTGGATACAAGTCCGGGTCTTAACTCCTTGTAAGATAAATGTTCCTCACGCCTTTCCTCTTAAACCGGCCCACCATTAACATAAACTGGCCTTCTGGGCCATGGGCCTTGTCATCCGTCTGTCCTACCTGCCGGGTTATCAATGAGTTATAATGTATAGGTTGCTTGTAAACCGTCTGGTCAGTGCGGGTCGCCAGTGAATCGCCAAGTCCGGCCGGGTTATGCCACGGGGTATATCCCCGACAGTAATGGTGTGTCTGAACGTCGTAACCGTACTTTATTAGATATGGTGTGATCTATGATGTCTCTTACCGATTTACTTCTATCGTTTTGGGGTTATGCTTTAGAGACGGCTACATTCACGTAGGGCACCATCTAAATCCGTTGAGACGACACCATATGAACTGTGTTTGGCAAGAAACCTAATCTGTCATTTCTTAAAGTATGGGGCTGCGATGCTTATGTGAAAAAGCTTCAACCTGATAAGCTCGAACCCAAATCGGAGAAATGTTTCTTCATAGGATACCCAAGGGAGACTGTTGCATACACCTTCTATCACAGATCCGAAGGCAAGATATTCTTTGCTAAGAATGGATCCATTCTAGAGAAGGAGTTTCTCTCGAAAGAAGTGAGTGGGAGGAAAGTAGAACTTGATGAGGTAATTGTACCTCCTCCCGAATTGGAAAGTAGTTCATCACAGAAATTAGTTCCAGTGATTCCTACACCAATTAGTGAGGAAGGTAATGATGATGATCATGAAACTTGAGATCAAGTTACTACCGAACCTCGTAGGTCAACCAGTGTACGATCCGCACCAGACTGGTACGGTAATCCTATTCTGGAAGTCATGTTACTTGACCATGACGAACCTACGAACTATGAGGAAGTGATGATGAGCCCAGATTTCGCAAAATGGCTTGAGGCCATGAAATCTGAGATGGGATCCATGTATGGGAACAAAGTGCGGACTTTGGTTGACTTGCCCGATGATCGGCAAGCCATAGAGAATAAATGGATCTTCGAGAAGAAGACTGACACTGACGGTAATGTTATTGTCTACAAAGCTTGACTTGTTTTGAAAGGTTTTCGACAAGTTCAATGAGTTGACTACGAGGAGACCTTCTCACCCATAGAGATGCTTAAATTCGTTCGAATCATGTTAGCAATTGCCGCATTTTATGATTATGAAATTTGGCAAATGGATGTCAAAACTGCATTCCTTAATGGATATCTTCAAGTAGAGTTGTATATGATGCAACCAGAAAGTTCTTGTCAATCCTAAAGGTGCTAACAAAATGTGCAAGCTCCAGCGATCCATTTATGGACGGGTGCAAGCCTCTCGGAGTTGGAATATACGCTTTGATAGTGTGATCAAAGCATATGGTTTTATACAAACTTTTGGAGAAGCCTGTATTTACAAGAAAGTGAGTGGGAGCTCTGTAGAATTTCTAACATTATATGTGGATGACATATTGTTGGTTGGAAATAATACAGAATTTCTGGATAGCATAAAAGTATACTTGAATAAGAATTTTTCAATGAAAGACCTTGGTCAAGCTGCTTATATATTGGGCATCAAGATCTATAGAGATAGATCAAGACGCTTAATTGGACTTTCACAAAGCACATACCTTGATGAAGTTTTGAAGAAGTTCAAAATGGATCAGTCAAATAAAGGGTTCTTTCCTGTGTTACAAGGTGTGAAATTGAGTCAGACTCAATGCCCGTCCATTGCAGAAGATAGAGAGAAAATAAAAGTCATTCCCTATGCCTCAGCCATAGGTTCTATCATTTATGAAATGTTGTGTACCAGACCTGATGTGTGCCTTGCTATAAGTTTAGCAGGGAGGTACCAAAGTAATCCAGGAGTGGATCACTGGACAACGGTCAAGAACATCCTGAAATACCTGAAAAGGACTAAGGATATGTTTCTCGTTTATGGAGGTGACAAAGAGCTTGTCATAAATGGTCATCGATGCAAGCTTTGACACTGATCCGGATGACTCTAAGTCACAAACCGGATACACATTTATATTGAATGGTGGAGTTGTAAGTTGGTGCAGTTCCGAGTAGAGCATCGTGGCGGGATCTACGTGTGAAGCGAAGTACATAGCTGCTTTGGAAGCAGCAAATGAAGGAGTCTGGATGAAGGAGTTCATATCCGATCTAGGTGTAATACCTAGTGCATCGGGTCCAATGTAAATCTTTTGTGACAATACTGGAGCAATTGCCTTGGCAAAGGAATCCAGATTTCACAAGAGAACCAAACACATCAAGAGATGCTTAAATTCCATCCGCGATCAAGTCAAGGAGGGAGACTGCTACCTCTTGAGCATGCATTGGTTTTCCCTTGAAGAGGAAAGGGTGATGCATCAAAGTAGCGTAAGTATTTCCCTCAGTTTTTGGGAACCAAGGTATCAATCCAGTAGGAGGTAACACGCAAGTCCCTAGTACCTGCACAAACAAACAAGAACCTCGCAACCAACGCGATAAAGGGGTTGTCAATCCCTTCACGGTCACTTACGGAATTGAGATCTGATAGAGATAATAAGATAAATATTTTTGGTATTTTTATTGTATAGATTGGAAAATAAAGATTGCAAAATAAAAAATGATAGAAACAACAAGTGGATAGGAAAATAATATAATGGAAGATAGACCCGGGGGCCATAGGTTTCACTAGTGGCTTCTCTCAAGATAGCAAATTCTACGGTGGGTGAACAAATTACTGTCGAGCAATTGATAGAAAAGCGCATAGTTAGGAGGATATCTAGGCAATGATTATGAATATAGGCATCACATCCGCGACAAGTAGACCGAAATGATTCTGCATCTACTACTATTACTCCACACATCGACCGCTATCCAGCATGCATCTAGAGTATTAAGTTCATAAGAACAGAGTAACGCATTAGGCAAGATGACATGATGTAGAGGGATAAACTCAAGCAATATGATATAAACCCCATCTTTTATCCTCGCTGGCAACAATACAATACGTGCCTTGCTGCCCCTGCTGTCACTGGGAAAGGACACCGCAAGATTGAACCCAAAGCTAAGCACTTCTCCCATTGCAAGAAAGATCAATCTAGTAGGCCAAACTAAATCGATAATTCAAAGAGACTTGCAAAGGTATCAAATCATGCATATAAGAATTTAGAGAAGAACCAAATAATATTCATAGATAATCTTGTTCATAAACCCACAATTCATCGGATCTCGGCAAACACACCGCAAAAGAGTATTACATCGAATAGACCCCTGATACGTCCATTTTGCATCATGCTTTTATATTGATATTTATTGCATTTTAGGTTGTTATTACACATTATGCCACAATACTTATGCCTATTCTCTCTTATTTTACAAGGTTTACATAAAGAGGGAGAATGCCGGCAGCTGGGATTCTGGGTTGGAAAGGAGCAAATATTAGAGACCTATTCTGCACAGCTCCAAAAGTCCTGAAACTTCACGGAAGACGTTTTCCAAATATATAAAAAATACTGAGAGCAAGAACTTCACCAGGGGGCCACACCCTGCCCACGAGGGTGGGGGCACGCCCTACCCCCTGGGCGCGCCCCCCTACCTCGTGGGCCCCTTGGTGGCCCTCCGGTGGCCATCTTCTGCTATATCAAGTCTTTCGATGGGAAAAAAAATAACCAGCCATCTTCTCGAACAAAACTCCGCCGCCACGAGGCGAAACCTTGGCGGAACCAATCTAGGGCTCTGGCGGAGCTGTTTTGCTGGGGAAACTTCCCTCCCGGAGGGGAAAATCATCGCCATCATCATCACCAACGCTCCTCTCATCGGGAGAGGGCAATCTCCATCAACATCTTCATCAGCACCATCTCCTCTCAAAACCCTAGTTCATCTCTTGTATCCAATTCTTGTCTCCAAGTCTGGGATTGGTGCTAGTAGGTTGCTAGTAGTGTTAATTACTCCTTGTAGTTGATGCTAGTTGGTTTAATTGGTAGAAGATCATATGTTCAGATCCTATATGCATATTAATACCCCTCTGATTATGAACATGTTTATGCTTTGTGAGTAGTTACTTTTGTTCCTGAGGACATGGAAGAAGTCTTGCTATTAGTAGTCATGTGAATTTGGTATTCATCCGATATTTTGATGAGATGTATGTTGTCTCTCCTCTAGTGGTATTATGTGAACGTCGACTACATGACACTTCACCATTATTTGGGCCTAGAGGAAGACGTTGGGAAGTAATAAGTAGATGATGGGTTGCTAGAGTGACAGAAGCTTAAACCCTAGTTTATGCGTTGCTTCGTAAGGGGCTGATTTGGATCCATATGTTTCATGGTATGGTTTGGTTTACCTTAATACTTTTGTTGTAGTTGCGGATGCTTGCAATAGAGGTTAATCATAAGTGGGATGCTTGTCCAAGTAAGGGCAGTACCCAAGCACCGGTCCACCCACATACCAAATTATCAAAGTACCGAACAAGAATGTAGCGACCAGACCTCAAACGGTCCAATCTCTGTGCTCCGGTGTCATCCCTGGATCAGTAATGCTGACACCACACAGTACTTGAAGGATTTATAACAAAGTACCAATCACACACTTATAACATCGAGTGTCTCAAAAGAGAACTTATTACAATAACTATGGCTTAAGGCCATCTAACAACGATAACGGCGGAAGCCTTGGAAGATAAGTGAGTCCATCAACTCCAACGGCATCACTGAGTATAGAACCACGACCTAAAAGCACCTTACTCGTCGTCTGAAAAGTATGCAACATGAACATTGCAGCCCGAAATGGGTCAGCACATGGAATATGCTGGCAATGTAACGCATAGAGAGCAATGAAAGGACAAAACTATACTACTTGCATATTTGGCTGGTGGAAAGCTCTATGGTTACAGTTTTGCGTAAAGCCAATTTTTCCCTACTTCAAAGGAATACATTTTAATTAACTATCATGGTGGTTGTTGAACATTGAGAATGGTTGACAGCATTCTCAATCCCAATTAATAACATCATTTAAAACCCAACAAAATTAATTAGAGTAACATGATGAGATTCACATGATAATCCAAGTACTAGATACTCAAGATGTCCATAACCGGGGACACGGCTAACCATGATTAGTTTATACACTCTGCAGAGGTTTGCGCACTTTTCCCCACAAGACTCGATCTCCTCCGTTGGGATTCTCGCACTACATGATGTTTGAGAAACGGATGACCGAGACATAGTCTTTCAGAAGCGCTTGCACCTTATGAACGGGTAGACCGTACCAACCTACATCCCCTACATCTGATAGTCTACCACTGTAAGAGTTCGCACGACATAGTCAACTATGCTAGAGCCCATAGTAGCTTGTGGCTGCACACGGAAGTTTCTAGTATGAAAACTCTCATGATCCCTTTGAGCCTGGGTGGCGGTCCAAAAGAAAAACAGGCAATCGCTGGAATACCCAGGTGCCTCAGTCCACCCAGATGTGTGTTTAAGTTGCCACCTTAGATAATCCATTAATTTAACAATCTCACATCTGTCATGGATACACTCACTCAATCCACGTCTACTAGCATAGCATGGCATAATAAGCAAACGTAGAAGTAACTCCCAAAGGTTTGAATATAAAGAGGTAATAAGTGCTACCTCATCTACTTCCCAAACCCACAACTTAATTAGATCCTAATCATGCAATGTGTGAGGGCTGATCTAATGCAATAAAAACTGGGTAGTAGGAAGTATGATCAAAGTGTTACTTGCCTTGCTGATGATCCGCGAAACCTAGCGATTCGAAGAAGCAAGCGGCGCACTCCGGGTACTCTATCGCAAACAAACAAGCATACAATAAGTACTTGACTAATGCACAGGTAAAACTCAAATTAGAGATCTAACCAGAAAGTTCAACTTAAGAACTCCGGTTGGCAAAAAAATCAAATCGAACGAAGCGACGAAAGACAAACGGCAAAAGAAACAGGCTTTGTTTACTATTCTGGATCTAGGTCAAATTTTACAGAGGCAAAAACTTGTTTGAGTTGGTTAAACGGAAAGAGGGTTTCGAGACGAAACTCCAGGCGCTTGACTCGCCTGATTCCGATAAACGAGCGAAAAGTTATACTAAAACAAAAATCGCGATCAAAACAATCGCGGATTTAATCCGAGAAAAAGAAAACGACGAACAGATTAACGAACGAACGTTCGTTATCAGGATCTAAACGATGAACGCGTTCGTTAAAACGAACGAACGAGCGAACGCTCACTAATTAACTAAACCGAGAAAAAAACGATCTATCTAAAAAACGAATCTAAAAAAACGAAAATAAAACCGGTGAAAACCAACGGTTTTCTAAAAAAAACTGGCGGGCGGTTCGACCTTGTCGACGGCGAGCTCCGGCGGTGGCGGCTACTGCGGGGCGCGGGCGGCTAGGGTTTGCGGGCCGCGGCGGCTTGGGCTGGAGGCGGCCCGGGCGTTCGCTATATAAAGCCTCCCAGGAGGAGTCCGGGCCGGATAAGGCCCGTAGGTCGGTTTGCGTTTTTTTAAATAATTACACTCAGGAAAAACAAAAGGAATACTAAACGGACTCCAAAAATCTCGAAATAAATTTTCCCCGGCTTCTAAAATCAAGCCGCACAGGATGAACATTTATTTAGGGCCTAAATGCAATTTTGATAAACGCGCATTTTTCCTAAATTCAAATAAAATAGCAATTAAAACCAAAATAAAATCTTATTTGATTTTCATAATTAAATCCTCAATATTTATTTATTTTGGGAATGTCATTTTTTTCCCTCTCTCATATTTTTATGATAGAAATAATTGAAGATAAAATAAATAAAATGAAATGATCCTATTTTCAAAGTTTGAGGAAACTCAAATATGAAAATAACGAAATCCTCAACTCTCTCCTAGGGTCCTTGAGTTGTGTGAAATTTCTGGATCGACCAAAATGCAATAAAATATGATATGCAATGATGATCTAGTGTATAACATTCCAAATTAAAAATTTGGGATGTTAATGCGAATCATATGAGCGTAATGAAAACTAGCGTGACAATATTCCCATGTGTCCTCGAGAGCGTTTTTCTCTATATAAGAGTTTGTCCAGGCTTGTCCTTTGCTACAAAAAGGATTGAGCCACCTTGCTGCACTTTATTTACTTTTGTTACTTGTTACTCGTTACAAATTATCCTATCACAAAACTATCTGTTACCTATTATTTCAGTGCTTGCAGAGAATACCTTGCTGAAAACCGCTTATCATTTCCTTCTGCTCCTCGTTGGGTTCGATACTCTTACTTGTCAAAAGGACTACGATATATCCCCCATATTTGTGGGTCATCAAGACTCTTTTCTTGCGCCGTTAGTTAATGGAGCGAGCAACTGATACTCCTAGCGATTCAAAGAAGCAAGCGGCGCACTCCGGGTACTCTATCGCAAACAAACAAGCATACAATAAGTACTCGACTAATGCACAGGTAAAACTCAAATAAGAGATCTAACTAGAAAGTTCAACTTAAGAACTTCGGTTGGCAAAAAGAATCAAATCGAACGAAGCGACGAAAGACAAACGGCAAAAGAAACAGGCTTCGTTTACTATTCTGGATCTAGGTCAAATTTTACAGAGGCAAAAACTTGTTTGAGTTGGTTAAATGGAAAGAGGGTTTCGAGACGAAACTCCAGGCGCTTGAATCGCCTGATTTCGATAAACGAGCGAAAAGTTATACTAAAACGAAAATCGGATCAGAAATCGCGATCAGAAGAATCGCAGATTTAATCTGAGAAAAAGAAAACGAAGAACAGATTAACGAATAAATGTTCGTTATCTGGATCTAAACGATGAACGCGTTCGTTAAAACGAACGAACGAGCGAACGCTCGCTAACTAACTAAACTGAGAAAAAAACCGATCTATCTAAAAAACGAATCTAAAAAACCGAAAATAAAACCAGTGAAAACCAATGGTTTGCTAAAACAACCGGTGGGCGGTTCGACCTTGTCGACGGCGAGCTCCGGCGGCGGCGGCTGCGGGGCGCGGGCGGCTAGGGTTTGCGGGGCGCGGCGGCTTGGGCTGGAGGCGCCCCGGGCGTTCGCTATATAAAGCCTCCCCGGAGGAGTTCGGGCCGGATACGGCCCGTAGGTCGGTTTGCGTTTTTTTAAATAATTACGCTCAGAAAAAAACAAAAGGAATACTAAAAGGACTCCAAAAATCCCGAAATAAATTTTCCCAGGCTTCTAAAATCAAGCCGCGCAGGATGAACATTTATTTGGGGCCTAAATGCAATTTTGAAAAACGCGCATTTTTCCTAGATTCAAATAAAATAGCAAATAAAACCAAAATAAAATCTTATTTGATTTTTATAATTAAATCCTCAATATTTCTTTATTTTGGGAAAGTCATTTTATTCCCTCTCTCATATTTTTATGATAGAAATAATTGAAGATAAAATAAATAAAATCAAATGATCCTATTTTCAAAATTCGAGGAAACTCAAATATGAAAATAACGAAATCCCCAACTCTCTCCGAGGGTCCTTGAGTTGCGTGAAATTTCTGGATCAACCAAAATGCAATAAAATATGATATGCAATGATGATCTAGTGTATAACATTCCAAATTGAAAATTTGGGATGTTACAAACCTACCCCCCTTAAGATGAATCCCGCCCTCGAGATTCGGGTTGGCTAGAAAATATGTGATGGTGGTCTTTCAGCAATTGTTCCTCTCGTTCCCAGGTGGCTTCATCCTCCATGTGGTGGCTCCACTGAACTTTGCAAAACCTAATAACCATGCTGCGGGTGACTCGGCTGGCATACTCAAGAATCTTAACTGGTTTCTCCTCATAGGTCAAATCACTGTCCAACTGAATCACTTCCAGCGGCACTGTATCTCTCAGTGGTATATCAGCCATCTCCGCATGGCACTTCTTCAACTGGGAAACGTGGAGCACGTCGTGAACTCCTGACAATCCTTCGGGCAATTCCACTTATAGGCTACTTCTCCCATACGCTCCAAAACCTTGTATGGTCCTACAAAACGTGGCGCTAACTTTCCCTTAACTCCAAAGCACTTAACTCCTCGAAGTGGAGATACTCGAAGATAAACTCTGTCTCCTACTTCGTAAACTGTCTCCTTGTGTTTAGAATCTGCATAGCTCTTCTACCTGGACTGGGCTACCTTGAGCCTATCGCGAATCAATTTCACTTTCTGTTCAGACTCCTTAATCAGATCCGGTCCAAACAACTGGCGGTCTCCAACTTCATCCCACGACAATGGGGTCCTGCACCTCCTTTCGTACAAGGCTTCGAAAGGGACCATCTTCAAACTAGATTGATAACTGTTGTTGTAAGAGAACTCTGCATACAACAAATTATCGTCCCAACTAGATCCATAATCTAGCGCACAAGCTCTCAGCATATCCTCCAAAATCTGATTGACTCTCTTGGTCCGTCCATCTGTCTGCGGATGGAAAGCTGTACTGAACTCTAGCCTGGTACCCAAGGTTTCATGCACCTGATTCCAGAATTTTGAGGTAAACTGGGTTCCTCTATCTGATACAATGCTCCTTGGAACTCCATGCAGACATACGATCCTGGTCATGTATATCTTTGCCAACTTGGCACTAGTATAGGTAGTCTTCACTGGAATGAAATGAGCTACCTTTGTCAAACGATCAACTACAACCCAAATCGAGTCATAGCCTGAACGAGTTCTGGGCAATCCTGTAATAAATTCCATGCCTAACTTATCCCACTTCCATTCGGGTATCGGCAATGGCTGTAGTAATCCGGCTGGCTTCTGATGCTCTGCCTTTACTCTCTGACATACATCACAAACTGCTACATACTCTACAATATCCTTCTTCATTCCGGTCCACCAGAAAATATCCTTCAAATCCAGATACATCTTGGTATTTCCTGGGTGAATCGAATATGGTGAATCATGGGCCTCTTGCAGAATCAAATTCCTGATCTCCGGGTCATTGGGCACATAAACACGGTCTTCAAACCATAAGGTATCGTGCTCATCCTCATGAAATCCTTTAGCTTTTCCTTTGCTCATTTTATCCTTAATAGAAACGATCTCCTTGTCAGTCCTTTGGGCTTCTCTTATTTTATCCATCAAAGTAGACTGAATCTCCAATGCTGCTACATAGCCTCTCGGAACTATCTCCAAACATAGCTCACGAAGATTCTCGACTAACTCTCTTGGTAAATCTCCCGTCATTAAGGTGTTGACATGGCTTTTACGACTCAGCGCATCGGCTACTACGTTAGCCTTTCCGGGGTGATAATGCAATCTCATATCATAATCCTTGATGAGTTCCAACCATCTCCTCTTCCTGAGATTTAACTCCTTCTGCGTGAAAATGTAATTCAGACTCTTGTGATCCGTGTACACCTCACAATGATTTCCAATGAGAAAATGTCTCCAAGTCTTCAACGCATGCACTACGGTTGCTAACTCCAAATCATGTGTAGCATAATTCAACTCATGAGGCTTAAGCTGTCGTGAGGCATATGAAACAACTCTTCCTTCCTGCATAAACACTGCTCCAAGTCCTCGACGTGAAGCGTCGCAATACACCTCATAATCCTCGGTCTGATCTGGCAAAATCAACACTGGTGATGTAACCAGACGTTTCTTCAACTCCTGGAAACCGGCCTCACACTCTTCAGTCCATTTGAATTTGGTATCCTTCTTCAACAACTCCGTCATAGGCATCGCAATACTCGAGAAATTTTCAATGAATCTCCGGTAGTATCCTGCAAGTCCAAGAAAACTCTGGATCTCTCCAACTGTTGTTGGGGCTTCCCAATTTGTCACAGTGTCAACCTTGGTGGGATCCACTGCTATACCTTCTCCGAATATAACGTGTCCGAGAAATCCGACTTCTTTCAACCAAAATTCACATTTGCTAAACTTGGCATATAACTGATGTTCTATGAGCTTTCCAAGTACCAAACGCAAATGCTCCGTATGCTCCTCTTCATTCTTCGAGGAAACTAGGATATCATCAATGAACACTACGACGAACTTATCCAAAAACTCCATAAACACTTTGTTCATCATGTTCATAAAATATGCAGGTGCGTTAGTCAGACCAAATGACATAACGGTATACTCGTACAGCCCATACCTGGTGGTAAAAGCTGTCTTAGGTATATCCTGTTCTCGAATCTTCAACTGATGGTATCCTGATCGCAGATCGATCTTGGAAAACACCTTAGCTCCTTGCAATCGATCAAACAGATCGTTGATCATCAGTAGTGGGTACTTGTTCTTGATGGTTACTTCATTCAATCCTCGATAATCAACAACCATCCTTAACGATCCATCCTTCTTCTCCACTAGAAGTACCGGTGATCCCCAAGGTGAAGAACTTGGGCGAATATATCCTTTATCAAGTAACTCCTTAATCTACTTCTTAATCTCCTCCAAATCCCTTGCGGGCATCCTGTATGGTCTCTTAGATATTGGCCCTGTGCCTGGCAAAAGCTCAATCATGAACTCAATATCTCTATCCGGTGGCATGCCTGGCAACTCCTCTGGAAATACATCAGGGAAATCCTTCACTACTGGTACTTCCTCCTACACAACTCATGTTAGGGAATTTACTTGAGTCCTTTTAGGCACATGCCTGGATACATACTTGATCCTTCTTCCTTCTGGCGTTGTAAGCAAAATTGACTTACTGGTGCATTCAATATTCCCTTCATACTTCAATAGCCAATCCATGCCTAATATCACATCCAATCCTTGAGATTCCAATACTATTAGGTCTGAGGGAAATACGTAGTTACCAATCCTCAATGGTAACCGATCACACCATAGACTAGCCATATATTCTGCTCCAGGTGAGGTTACTAACATGGGTGACCTAAGGGCTTGGGTTGGCAATTCATACTTATCCACAAATCCCCTTGAGATGTATGAATGCGATGCACCAGTATCAAAAAGAACGAGTGCAGTAAATGACTTAACCAGAAACTTACCGATTAATGCATCGGGCTGCTCTTCAACCTCCCACACGTTAACGTGGTTCACCTGTCCCCTGTTGAAAGTGTTCGGCTTCTTCCCAGAGCTTCCATTTCCATTTCCATTCTGGGCTTCAGGACATTCGTTGGCATAATGTCCGGTCTTCTGGCACTTAAAACAGGTGACTTGGCTCAGGTCTCTCTTGGCTGGGGTTGATGGGTTGGTACGGTTCTGGCCGTTGCTTCCTCCATTCCCATTACCATTCTTGGGGCCATTATGATTGTGCGAGCTACCTCCTCCATGGGTATGCTGAAAATGTCCTCCCGGTCTAGGGGTAAAACGTGGCTTCTGCTGAGCTCCTGAGTTGTACTTCCCTTGTCCATACTACCTCTTGCGATTCTCAATCTGCTACTGCTTCCCTTCAATCATAAGAGCACGATCTACCAACTCCTGGTAGTTGTTGAAGGTTGCTACCATCAACTGCATGCTCAACTCATCATTTAGTCCTTCCAGAAACTGCTCCTGCTTAGCTGCATCCGTAGCAACGTCATCTGGGGCATAACGTGCTAGCTTACTAAAGTCCTCCACATACTGGCCAACTGTCCGTCCTCCTTGGCGCAAGTTGCGAAACTCACGCTTCTTCATGGCCATAGCTCCTGCTGAAACATGGGCAGTACGAAAAGCCTGCTGAAACTGGTCCCATGTGATAGTATTGATAGGGAAAGTGGCTGTGAAATTCTCCCACCATGATGCTGCGGGTCCGTCAAGCTGATGTGCGGCAAACCTCACCTTTTCCGGATCTGTGCATCCCGCCGTGGTCAACTCCCTTGCTGTCTTGTGGAGCCAGTCATCTGCTACTATCGGCTCGGTGCTACTGGAAAACACCGGCGGATTCAGCCTAAGAAAACGGGCTAAGTGGTCAAGAGGTGGTGGTGGTGGTGGGTTGTTGTTGTTGTTCCCCTGATTCTGATTCTGGACTAGCAACTGCATCAATGTGTTCTGCTGCTGGATCAACTGAGTGAGCTCCGGTGGGAAGGTAAATCTGGGGTCACGTCTTGGAGGCATCTGAGGGTTTAGAAAAGATGAGATTTAAGAATAGAGAGGGGTCTAGAGAGAAAACACTACCCCCATGCACATGAGGCAGAAGCAAACAATTCACTTCATTCAATCAAACAAGGGCATACAATCAGTCTAATTATCGCAAAAGTGCTCGGACTACTATATTTACATGGTGGACTACTACTACTGATGAGGTGGTCTACTAGAAATATTCTTCGGTTGCAGACTCCATGATATCTGCTCCAGCTTCATCAACATAGTCATCATCGCTATCATCTGGATCCGGGTCGGTGTCGTCGATGATGATGTAGTCTTCTGGGCGAATCTCTTTGGGTTCTTCGTCTTCCTCTAATGGTGTAGGGCATCCCATAAATATTCCGATCTTCTTGATCAAGTCGTCATTCTTCTCCACTAGTACTTCGATTTCCTCTTCATAATCTTCACGTATAGCCTTGAGTTCTTCCTCCAGTTCCTTGATTCTTGTTCTTGCCTTCTTCAGATCTATCATGTCTGCGCACATCTGATTCTCCTGACGTCGAATGTGTTGGTTTAGATCCTGGATAAAAGCTGCAATTGATCTATCCTTCCTGGTGCTGATCAACTCCCAGTGCTCATCTCGGCGCCCACAAATCTGGTAGATAGTATCCTTGAGATCATTGCGGTAAACTTCTCCAATGCGTCCCATGGTGATGTGAGCTGCCATGCTCTTTCCTAGACTCCAGGTCGGTGCATCAAAGGAAAACTCTATGGGCTCGGTGACTGGCATAAACGTCCTTCCTGGAACTTTAACTTGAATCATCCAGCGCTCATCTTCAGCTAAAGTGGCATTGTAGGTTCCGGTGAAGCTTGGTACTCCTATGTTCAGATATCTAGTGACTTCCTTCAAGTGACGTCCAAATGGTGTATCTTCATCCGGTTGCGTGAACTTGTTACTTGCATCTGCCATCCTAAAAGAGTAGAAAACATGAGGAGTCAGAATGAGGAGAGTGGGTGGTGATCTAGGGCTTTAGCTTAGTGGTCGTGTCCTAGAGTCAGCGTGTGCTCTGATACCATCTTGTAGCGACCAGACCTCAAACGGTCCAATCTCTGTGCTCCGGTGTCATCCCTGGATCAATAATGCTGACACCACACAATACTTGAAGGATTTATAACAGAGTAGCAATCACACACTTATTACATCGAGTGTCTCAAAAGAGAACTTATTACAATAACTATGGCTTAATGCCATCTAACAACGATAACAGCGGAAGGCTTGGAAGATAAGTGAGTCCATCAACTCCAACGGCATCACTGCGGAAGGCTTGGAAGATAAGTGAGTCCATCAACTCCAACGGCATCACTGAGTATAGAACCACGACCTAAAAGCACCTTACTCGTCGTCTGAAAAGTCTGCAACATGAACGTTGCAGCCCGAAATGGGTCAGCACATGGAATATGCTGGCAATGTAACGCATAGAGAGCAATGAAAGGATAAAACTATACTACTTGCATATTTGGCTGGTGGAAAGCTCTATGGTTACAGTTTTGCGTAAAGTCAATTTTTCCCTACTTCAAAGGAATACATTTTAATTAACTATCATGGTGGTTGTTGAACATTGAGAATGGTTGACAGCATTCTCAATCCCAATTAATAACATCATTTAAAACCCAACAAAATTAATTAGAGTAACATGATGAGATTCACATGATAATCCAAGTACTAGATACTCAAGATGTCCATAACCGGGGACACGGCTAACCATGATTAGTTTATACACTCTGCAGAGGTTTGCGCACTTTTCCCCACAAGACTCGATCTCCTCCGTTGGGATTCTCGCACTACATGATGTTTGAGAAACGGATGACCGAGACATAGTCTTTCAGAAGCGCTTGCACCTTATGAACGGGTAGACCGTACCAACCTACATCCCCTACATCTGATAGTCTACCACTGTAAGAGTTCGCACGACATAGTCAACTATGCTAGAGCCCATAGTAGCTTGTGGCTGCACACGGAAGTTTCTAGTATGAAAACTCTCATGATCCCTTTGAGCCTGGGTGGCGGTCCAAAAGAAAAACAGGCAATCGCTGGAATACCCAGGTGCCTCAGTCCACCCAGATGTGTGTTTAAGTTGCCACCTTAGATAATCCATTAATTTAACAATCTCACATCTGTCATGGATACACTCACTCAATCCACGTCTACTAGCATAGCATGGCATAATAAGCAAACGTAGAAGTAACTCCCAAAGGTTTGAATATAAAGAGGTAATAAGTGCTACCTCATCTACTTCCCAAACCCACAACTTAATTAGATCCTAATCATGAATGTGTGAGGGCTGATCTAATGCAATAAAAACTGGGTAGTAGGAAGTATGATCAAAGTGTTACTTGCCTTGCTGATGATCCGCGAAACCTAGCGATTCGAAGAAGCAAGCGGCGCACTCCGGGTACTCTATCGCAAAACAAACAAGCATACAATAAGTACTTGACTAATGCACAGGTAAAACTCAAATTAGAGATCTAACCAGAAAGTTCAACTTAAGAACTCCGGTTGGCAAAAAAATCAAATCGAACGAAGCGACGAAAGACAAACGGCAAAAGAAACAGGCTTTGTTTACTATTCTGGATCTAGGTCAAATTTTACAGAGGCAAAAACTTGTTTGAGTTGGTTAAACGGAAAGAGGGTTTCGAGACGAAACTCCAGGCGCTTGACTCGCCTGATTCCGATAAACGAGCGAAAAGTTATACTAAAACAAAAATCGCGATCAAAACAATCGCGGATTTAATCCGAGAAAAAGAAAACGACGAACAGATTAACGAACGAACGTTCGTTATCAGGATCTAAACGATGAACGCGTTCGTTAAAACGAACGAACGAGCGAACGCTCACTAATTAACTAAACCGAGAAAAAAACGATCTATCTAAAAAACGAATCTAAAAAAACGAAAATAAAACCGGTGAAAACCAACGGTTTTCTAAAAAAAACTGGCGGGCGGTTCGACCTTGTCGACGGCGAGCTCCGGCGGTGGCGGGCGGCGGCAGTTCGCTCGCTATATAAAGCCTTCCCCCGGAGGAGTCCGGGCCGGATAAGGCCCGTAGGTCGGTTTGCATTTTTTTAAAGATTACACTCAGAAGAAAAACAAAAGGAATACTAAACGGACTCCAAAAATCTCGAAATAAATTTTCCCCGGCTTCTAAAATCAAGCCGCACAGGATGAACATTTATTTAGGGCCTAAATGCAATTTTGATAAACGCGCATTTTTCCTAAATTCAAATAAAATAGCAATTAAAACCAAAATAAAATCTTATTTGATTTTCATAATTAAATCCTCAATATTTATTTATTTTGGGAATGTCATTTTTTTCCCTCTCTCATATTTTTATGATAGAAATAATTGAAGATAAAATAAATAAAATGAAATGATCCTATTTTCAAAGTTTGAGGAAACTCAAATATGAAAATAACGAAATCCTCAACTCTCTCCTAGGGTCCTTGAGTTGTGTGAAATTTCTGGATCGACCAAAATGCAATAAAATATGATATGCAATGATGATCTAGTGTATAACATTCCAAATTAAAAATTTGGGATGTTACAGCGAATCATATGAGCGTAATGAAAACTAGCGTGACAATATTCCCATGTGTCCTCGAGAGCGTTTTTCTCTATATAAGAGTTTGTCCAGGCTTGTCCTTTGCTACAAAAAGGATTGAGCCACCTTGCTGCACTTTATTTACTTTTGTTACTTGTTGCTCGTTACAAATTATCCTATCACAAAACTATCTGTTACCTATTATTTCAGTGCTTGCAGAGAATACCTTGCTGAAAACCGCTTATCATTTCCTTCTGCTGTGCTTGCAGAGAATACCTTGCTGAAAACCGCTTATCATTTCCTTCTGCTCCTCGTTGGGTTCGATACTCTTACTTGTCAA
This sequence comes from Triticum urartu, assembly GCF_003073215.2. Lineage (NCBI taxonomy): Eukaryota > Viridiplantae > Streptophyta > Magnoliopsida > Poales > Poaceae > Triticum > Triticum urartu. The sequence continues at coordinate 473,818,511 of NC_053023.1, forward strand.
AAGGACTACGATAGATCCCCCATATTTGTGGGTCATCAAGACTCTTTTCTGGCGCCGTTGCCGGGGAGTGAAGCGCCTTTGGTAGGTGGAATTTGGTAAGGAAAAATTTATATAGTGTGCTGAAATTTACTGTCACTAGTTACTATGGAAAGTAATCCTCTGAGGGGCTTGCTCGGGGTATCTTCACCCTGACTAGTAGAGCAAAGAGTTGCTCCTCAACCTACTGAACCTACTGAAAATGAAAATGAAAATGTCTGCTTTGAAATTCCTTTGGGTATGATAGAAAAACTGCTAGCTAATCCTTTTTAGGAGATGGAACAAAACATCCTGATGAGCATCTAATATATGTGGATGAAGTTTGTGGATTATTTAAGCTTGCAGGTGTACCCGGAGATGTTGTTAAGAAGAAGGTCTTTTATGATGAAGACTATTCAATTCAAATGGGATTTATTGGAAAGAATTAAACACAACTCTAAAGATTGGGACCTCGACAAAGGTAAAGAGTCAGGTATGACACCTACTTTTGATTGTGTTAAATATTTTATGGATATCGATATTTTTCGTAAATTTAGCACTAAATATGGACTTGACTCTGAGATAGTAGCTTCTTTCTGTGAATCTTTTGCTACTTATGTTGATCTCCCCAAGGAGAAGTGGTTTAAATATCATCCTCCCATAGAAGTAAAAGTAGCTGCACCTATTAAAGTTGAAGAAAAGATTGTCACTTATAATGATCCTATTGTTCCTACTGCTTATGTTGAGAAACCACCTTTCCCTATTAGGATAAAGGATCATGCTAAAGCTTCAACTGTAGTTCGTAAAAGCAATATTAAAACATATACACCTCCTGAGCAAGTTAAAGTTGAACCTAATATTGCTATTGTTAAAGATCTATTGTCTGATAATATTGATGGGCATGTTATTTATTTCTATGATGAAACTGCTAGAATTGCTGAACCCTGTGCTAAAGATAAACCTGGACCTATGGTAGGCATGCCTGTTATTTCTGTTAAAATAGGAGATCATTGTTATCATGGCTTATGTGATATGGGTGCTAGTGCTAGCGCAATACCTATTAGCCTATATAGAGAAATCATGCATGATATTGCACCTGTTGAATTAGAAGATATTGATGTCACAATTAAACTTGCCAATAGAGATACTATTTCACCAATGGGAATTGTTAGAGATGTTGAAGTCTTGTGTGGGAAAACTAAATATTCCTCTGATTTTCTTGTTCTTGGTTCCCCACAAGATAGCTTTTGTCCCATTATATTTGGTAGACCCTTCTTGAACACTGTTAATGCTACCATAGATTGCAAAAGAGATGTTGTTACTATTGGTTTAGATGATATGACTCATGAGTTTAATTTCTCTAAATTTAGTAGACAACACCATGAAGAAGAATTACCTAGTAAGGATGAAATTTTTTGTATTGCTTCTATTGCCATACCTCCTAGTGATCCTTTAGAACAATACTTGCTAGACCATGAAAATGACATGTTTATGAATGAAAGAAGGGAATTAGATGAAGTATTCTTTAAACAGGAACCTATTCTGAAAAACAATTTACCTGTTGAAATCCTAGGGGATCCTCCTCCACCCAAGGGTGATCCCGTGTTTGAGCTTAAACCGTTACCCGATACTCTTAAATATGCTTATCTTGATGAGAAAAAGATATATCATGTTATTATTAGTGCTAACCTTTCAGAGCATGAGGAAGAGAGATTATTGAAAACTCTGAAGAAGCACCGTGCTGCTATTGGGTATACTCTTGATGATCTTAAGGGCATTAGTCCCACTCTATGTCAACATAAAATTAATTTGGAAGAAGATGCTAAACTAGTTCGTGATCATCAACGCCGGCTGAATCCTACAATGAAAGAATTGGTAAGAAAGGAAATACTAAAGCTCCTTGAGGCAGCTATAACATATCCCGTTGCTGATAGTCAGTGGGTAAGCCCTGTCCATTGTGTCCCTAAGAAGGGAGGTATTACTGTTGTTCCTAATGATAAAGATGAATTGATCCCTCAAATAATTATTATAGGTTATAGGATGGTAATTGATTTCCGCAAATTAAATAAGGCTACTAAACAGGATCATTACCCCTTACCTTTTATCGATCAAATGCTAGAAAGATTATCCAAACATACACATTTTTGCTTTCTAGATGGTTATTCTGGTTTCTATCAAATACCTGTGTCAGCCAAAGATCAATCAAAGACTAGTTTTACATGCCCCTTTGGTACTTTTGCTTATAGACGTATGCCTTTTGGTTTATGTAATGCACCTTCTACCTTTCAAAGATGCATGATGGCTATATTCTCTGACTTTTGTGAAAAGATTTGTGAGGATTTCATGGATGATTTTTCCGTCTATGGATCTTCTTTTGATGATTGCTTGAGCAACCTTGATCGAGTTTTGCAGAGATGTGAAGAAACTAATCTTGTCTTAAATTGGGAAAAGTGCCACTTTATGGTTAATGAAGGTATTGTCTTGGGGCATAAAGTTTCTGAAAGAGGTATTGAAGTTGATAAAGCCAAAGTTGATGCTATTGAGAAGATGCCATGTCCCAAGGACATCAAAGGTATAAGAAGTTTCCTTGGTCATGCCGGATTTTATAGGAGGTTTATTAAGGACTTCTCAAAAATCTCTCGGCCTCTGACTAATTTATTACAAAAAGATATACTAATTTGTCTTTGATGATGATTGTGTAGAAGCATTTGAAATACTTAAGAAAGCATTGATCTCTGCACCTATTGTTCAGCCGCCTGATTGGAATTTACCCTTTGAAACTATGTGTGATGCTAGTGATTATGCTGTAGGTGATGTTCTAGGACAAAGAGTTGATAAGAAATTAAATGTTATTCAATATGCTAGTAAAACCCTAGACAACGCTCAAAGAAATTATGCTACTACTGAAAAGGAATTCTTAGCGGTTGTATTTGCTTGTGATAAGTTCAGACCTTATATTGTTGATTCTAAAGTAACTATTCACACTGATCATGTTGCTATTAAATATCTTATGGAAAAGAAAGATGCTAAACCTAGACTTATTAGATGGGTCCTTTTGCTACAAGAGTTTGATTTGCATATTATTGATAGAAAGGGAGCTGAGAACCCCATTGCAGACAACTTGTCTAGGCTAGAAAATGTTCTTGATGACCCACTACCTATTGATGATAGCTTTCCTGATGAGAAATTAAATGTCATAAATGCTTCTCATACTGCTCCATGGTATGCTGATTATGCTAATTACATTGTTGCTAAATTTATACCACCTAGTTTCACATACCAGCAAAAGAAAAAGTTCTTCTATGATTTGAGGCATTACTTTTGGGATGACCTACGTCTTTATAAAGAAGGAGTAGATGGTGTTATTAGACGTTGTGTACCTGAGCATGAACAGGAACATATCCTACGCAAGTGTCACTCCGAAGCTTATGGAGGACACCATGCTGGAGATAGAACTGCACATAAGGTATTGCAATCTGGTTTTTATTGGCCTACTCTCTTCAAGGATGCCCGTAAGTTTGTCTTTTCTTGTGATGAATGTCAAAGAATTGGTAATATTAGTAGACGTCAAGAAATGCCTATGAACTATTCACTTGTTATCGAACCATTTGATGTTTGGGGCTTTGACTATATGGGACCCTTTCCTTCCTCTAATGGATATACACATATTTTAGTTGCTGTTGATTACATTACTAAGTGGGTAGAAGCTATTCCAACTAGTAGTTCTGATCATAACACTTCTATTAAAATGCTTAAAGAAGTTATTTTTCCAAGATTTGGAGTCCCTAGATATTTAATGACTGATGGTGGTTCACATTTTATTCATGGTGCTTTTTGTAAAATGCTTGCTAAATATGATGTTAGTCATAGAATTGCATCCCCTTATCATCCTCAGTCTAGTGGTCAAGTAGAATTGAGTAATAGAGAACTCAAATTAATTTTGCAAAACACTATCAATAGGTCTAGAAAGAATTGGTCCAAGAAACTTGATGATGCATTATGGGCCTATAGAACTGCATATAAAAATCCTATGGGTATGTCTCCGTATAAAATGGTGTATGGAAAAGCATGTCACTTACCTCTCGAACTAGAACACAAGGCATATTGGGCCATTAAAGAACTCAATTATGATTTTAAACTTGCCGGTGAGAAGAGGCTATTTGATATTAGCTCACTTGATGAATGGAGAACCCAAGCCTATGAAAATGCCAAGTTGTTTAAAGAAAAAGTTAAAAGATGGCATGACAAAAGAATACAAAAGCATGAGTTTAATGTAGGTCATTGTGTATTGCTATACAACTCTCGTTATTTTTTGCAGGAAAACTTCTCTCTAAATGGGAAGGTCCTTACGTTATCGAAGAGGTCTATTGTTCCGGTGCCATAAAAATCAACAACTTCGAAGGCACAAATCCGAAGGTGGTGAACGGTCAAAGAATCAAACACTATATCTCAGGTAATACTATAAATTTTGAAACCAATGTTATTGAAACCGTAACCCCGGAGGAATACATAAGGGACACTTTCCAGAATGTTTCAGACTCCGAAAAGGAATAGGTATGTGGTACGGTAAGTAAACCGACTCCAAAGCAGTTTTAAGGTAATATTTCTTTGTTTTGGAATATTTAGAAAAATAGAAAAATAAGAAGTAGTCCGGGAAGGACATGAGGGCTCCATAAGGGTGGAGGGCGCGCCCTACCCTACTGGGCGCGCCCCCTACCTCGTGGGCACCTCGTGTGCTCTCCGGACTCTGTTTTCATACATGATACGTATTTTGGTCGGTAAAAATTCATTATATAATCTCCCGGGGGTTTTCACTCCCATATCACGCAATTATCCTCTGTTTGTGTTTCGAGCTATTGCTGCTGCAGATTAGAGCAAGATGTCTTCGCAAGAGTCAGTCGGGGAGAGCCGGGTATCTCATTCGGCACCAAGATCAATGGCAAACAACAATGTTGACCTCTTTGGGCCAGCTACGGAGGAAGAGATGGAGGCTGACTTGAAGAGGATAGATGCCATGGAAGAGGATCAAGAAGTCACTTCCCGCTTCTGAGCTGGATTCACAATGGGAGAACTGCAGAGCTCAGCTATTCCAAACTTGGTTATCCCTTCCAATGTTAGATTTCTTTCTTATGAGAATATGAAAAAGAGTGTCACTGGTTCTCCCGCAGGTATGCAGCACCCCTGGGTGCAGGGAGCTTTGGCTGTTACAGAAAACTCCGAAAGGAAATAATGTACCTCAAGCAACAAGTCAATAAGCTAGAGGAGGAGAATCGTATCCTAAGGGGCATCATCGCCAAGAACATCACTTCACCACCCACGAAAAGAGAGACATAATCATCTGGGTATGGGCACTCCCCTTGGCAACTTCTAAGCTTGGGGGAGTGCCCCGGTATCGTATCACCATCACTTTTATCTTTACCGCTTCTCTTAGTTCGATCATTTTGGTAATATATTGATCTAGTAGAATAAAAGTTCTTAGTATGATCTAGTTGTGAGTTTTGCTTTATAATCCTTCTATGTAATCGAGCCCGTGAACTATATAATAAAGATTAGTGTTGAGTCAAGGGCTTGATTATTTTTCCATGATCCTAAGGGAATAAAAGAAAAGAGAAAGAAATAAAAAGAAACAAAGAGATCATGTGAGTCTTATGGAGAGTAATGAGCTCACATAGAAAAAGTATGATGAATAGAAGTTGTTGAGGGTTGACAAACATAGTTTTGGTCATCGTTGTAATTAATAGGAAGTAATAAAGAAAGAGAGGTCTTCACATATAAATATACTATCTTGGACATCTTTTATGATTGTGAGCACTCATTAAAATATGACATGCTAAAGAGTTGACATTGGACAAGGAAGACAACGTAATGGGTTCTGTTTTCTTACATCTGATATAAATTATATTGTCTTGGATCCTCCAACATGTTGAGCTTGCCTTTCCCCCTCATGCTAGACAAATTCATTGCACCAAGTAGAAATACTACTTGTGCTTCCAAATACCCTTAAACCAGTTTTGCCATAAGAGTCCACCATACCTACCTATGGATTGAGTAAGATCCTCCAAGTAAGTTGTCATTGGTGCAAGCAATAAAAATTTCTCTCTAAATATGTATGACTTATTAGTGTGGGAGAAAATAAGCTTTATACGATCGTGTGATATGGAAGAAATAAAAGCGACATACTGCATAATAAAGGTCCATATCACAAGTGGCAATATAAAGTGACGTTCTTTCGCACTAAGATTTTGTGCATCCAACCATAAAAGCACATGACAACATCTGCTTCCCACTGCGAAGGGCCTATCTTTTACTTTCACTTCCTACCTTACATAAGAGTCATGGTGATCTTCACCCTTCCTTTTACATTTTATCCTTTGGCAAGCGCGGTATGTTGGAAAGATCCTGGTATATATAGCTAATTGGATGTGAGTTTTCATGAACTATTATTGTTGACATTACCCTTGAGGTAAAACGTTGGGAGGCAAAGCTATAAGCCCCTATCTTTCTCGGTGTCCGATTAAAACTCCATACCCATAAGTATTGCGTGAGTGTCAGTGTAACATCCCAAATTTTCAATTTGGAATGTTATACATTAGATCATCATGCATATCTTATTTTCTTGCATTTTGGTCGATCCAGAAATTTCATGCAACTCAAGGACCTTCGGAGAGAGTTGGGGATTTCGTTATTTTCATATTTGGGAGTTTTCTCGAATTTGAAAAGAGGATCATTTGATTTATTTATTTCATCTTCAATTATTTTTCCGATATCAAAATATGAGAGAGGGAATAATATGACTTTCCCAAAATATAGGAAAAATGAAGATTTAATAAATAGATCAAATTTCGTTTTCCAGTGTTGTTTGTTTTTCTTTGGATAGGGAAAAATGCGCGTTTTCGAAAAATTGCATTTTAGGTCCGTAGAAAAGTTCATTTTGTTCGACTCATTTTTAGGAGTCGGGGAAAATTTACTTTAGGGTTTTGGCGCCCGTTTAGTTTTTCTTTTTCTTATTTTTCTGCGCGCGGAACTAGTTAAAAAAAATCCGCAGGCCAGCCGGGCCAAAGGCCCAGCCAGCCGCCGCTCCACCCCAGCCGCGCGCAGCGCCAGGCGCCAGGCGCCAGGCCAGCCGCCGCCTCTTCCCTGGCCAAATCCTATTAGGATTCTAGGCTAGCCCCTTTTCCTTGTTTCGTTTTTCCTTTTCCTACTCTATTTCTTGTCCCCTACCCCAAGTAATCTCTCCCCTCTCCTATATAAATACCCCCATAGACCCCCCCACTCCTCACACCAAAAACCCAAACCCCCTCTCCTCCCCAAGCCGAGCCCCACCCCGCGCCCCTCACCCGCCGCCGCCGCCCCTATAGCGCCGCCGCCGCCGCCCTAGCACGCCGCCGTCGCCACCGTTCGCCCCGCCTCGCCGGAGGTAGCCCCGCGCCTCTCTTTTTCTTCCCCGCGGTTCGGTTCTTTTAAAAGAAACCGTTCCGGTTTTCTTTTCCGGTTTTCTCTCCGATTCTTCATTTCGGTTTCTTTTCCGAAACCCTAGATCAGTTTTCCGTTTTCTTTTTCGGTTTCTTTTCCGAAAACCCTAGATCGGTTTTCGTTCTTCTTTCGGACCGTTCGTCTCAACGAACGTGATCACCGATTATTCTCGGTTAACGACGCCCGTTCGTTTAACCGTTCGTCTCTTTCTTTTCGTCGGATTTATTCCGCGATCGCGATCTCAGATCCGATCTTCGTTCTAGTTTATCTTCTCGCCTGTTTATCGGAATCAGGTGATTCAAGCGCCTGGAGTTTCGTCTCGAAACCGCCATTCCGTCTAATCAACTTGAACAAGTTTTTGCTATGGTAAAATTTGACCTAGTTTCAACTTGCTAGAACCGAGTTGTTTTCTTCCGCCGTTTGTTTCCCGTCGTTTGTTCGGTTCGTTCTTTCTTTGCAACCGGAGTTCTTAAGTTGAAATTTCTGGTTTGTTCTCTTGTTCGAGTTTTCCCTATGCTTTCGATGAGTGCTTATTGTATGCTTGTTGTTTGTCTGCGTTAGATCATCCGGATTGCGCCGCTTGTTACTTCGAAACCCTAGGACTCGCAGATCATCAGCAAGGCAAGTTCACACTTTGATCATACCTTTTCTACAACCCAGTTTTATTGCATTAGATCAATCCTCTCACATTGCATGATTAGGATCTAATTAAATTGTGGGATGGGAAGTAGATGAGGTAGTACCTATTACATGTATTATTATGAAACCTTTGGGAGTTACTTCTACGTTTGCTTATTATGCCATGCTATGCTAGTAGACGTGGATTGGGTGAGTGAAATCCATGACAGATGTGAGATTGTTAATTAATGGTTTACTTAAGGTGGCAACTTAAACACACATCTGGGTGGATTGAGGCACCTGATGTCTATCAGGACTTGCCTGTTTTTTTTGGACCGCCACCCAGGCTCAAAGGGATCATAAGATCTTTCATGCTAGAAACTTCCGTGTGCAGCCACAAGCCATTATGGGCTCTGGCATAGTTGACTAAGCTGTGCGAACTCTTACAGTGGTAGACTAGCAGATGTAGGGGATGTAGGTGTACCGGTCTACCCAATCGTAAGGTGCTAGCGCTTCTGAAAGACTATGTCTCGGTCATCCATCTTCTCAAACACCATGTAGTGCGAGAAATCCAACGGAGGCGATCGAGTCTTGTGGGGAAAAGTGCGCAAACCTCTGCAGAGTGTACAAACTAATCATGATTAGCCGTGTCCCCGGTTATGGACATCTTGAGTATCTAGTTCTTGGATTATCCTGTTGATCTCATCACGTTACTTTAAATGAATATTGTTGGGTTTAATGATGTTACTTAATTGGGATTGAGAATGCTGTCAACCATTCTCAATGTTCAACAACCACCATGATAGTTAAATAAATTTATTCCTTTGCAGTAGGGAAAAATTGGCTTTACGCAAAAACCTTATAACCATAGAGCTTTTCCACCAGCCATATATGCATATAGTGATAGCCATTGTTCATCATTTTCTCTATGGTGTGAATTTGCCAGTACGTTCAATGTACTGACCCATTTCGGGCTGCAACGTCTCATGTTGCAGGATTATCTTACGACGAGTAAGTGATACGTTAGGGTTACAATTTCTACACTCAACTTTGCCGTTGGTGTTGATGGGAATCCACAACCTTGTTGCTTCCGCTATATGGATTGAGGTAATAGTATTTACGTTACTTTATACATGTGATTTACCTCTGTTATAAATCCTTCGAGTACTGTGTGTGTCAGCATACCGATCCAGGGATGACACTTAAGCACAGAGACTTGACCCCTTCGGGTCGGGTCGCTACAGTCAGCAATTGTGAAAGACTATATGATAGTTGAGTATGTGGACTAGCTGAAAAGCTCTTATACATTGACTCTTTCCTATGTTATGATAAATTGCAATTGCTCCAATGACTGAGATTATAGTTTGTTAGTTTTCAATGAAGTTTACGATTCATACTTGATATTGTGATTGAATTATTACTCTAGCATAAGAGATCAAATGACAAGAATTGTATAAGTTGTTGTTCTAAGAATGATCATGATGCCCTCATGTCCGTATTTTATTTTTATCGACACCTCTATCTCTAAACATGTGGACATATTTTTCGATTTCGGCTTTTTGCTTGAGGACAAGCGAGGTCTAAGCTTGGGGGAGTTGATACGTCCATTTTGCATCATGCTTTTATATCGATATTTATTGCATTTTGGGCTATTATTACACATTATGTCACAATACTTATGCCTATTCTCTCTTATTTTACAAGGTTTACATAAAGAGGGAGAATGCCGGCAGTTGGGATTCTGGGCTGGAAAAGGAGCAAATATTAGAGACCTATTCTGCACAGCTCCAAAAGTCCTGGAACTTCATGGAAGACTTTTTCCAAATATATAAAAAAATACTGAGAGCAAGAACTTCACCAGGGGGGCCATACCCTGCCCACGAGGGCGGGGGCGCGCCCTACCCCCTGGGCGCGCCCCTACCTCATGGGCCCCCTGGTGGCCCTCCGGTGGCCATATTCTGCTATATGAAGTCTTTCGATGGGAAAAAATAACAATCCATCTTCTCGAATGAAACTCCGCCGCCACGAGGCGGAACCTTGGCGGAATCAATCTAGGGCTCTGGCGGAGCTGTTCTGCCGGGGAAACTTCCCTCCCTGAGGGGGAAATCATCGCCATCGTCATCACCAACACTCCTCTCATCAGGAGAGGGCAATCTCCATCAACATCTTCATCAGCACCTTTTCCTCTCAAAACCCTAGTTCATCTCTTGTATCCAATTCTTGTCTCCAAGTCCGGGATTGGTGCTAGTAGGTTGCTAGTAGTGTTAATTACTCCTTGTAGTTGATGCTAGTTGGTTTAATTGGTGGAAGATCATATGTTCAGATCCTATATGCATATTAATACCCCTCTGATTATGAACATGTTTATGCTTTGTGAGTAGTTACTTTTGTTCCCGAGGACATGGGAGAAGTCTTGCTATTAGTAGTCATGTGAATTTGGTATTCGTTCGATATTTTGATGACATGTATGTTGTCTCTCCTCTAGTGGTGTTATGTGAACGTCGACTACATGACACTTCACCATTATTTGGGCCTAGAGGAAGGCATTGGTAAGTAATAAGTAGATGATGGGTTGCTAGAGTGACAAAAGCTTAAACCCTAGTTTATGCGTTGCTTCGTAAGGGGCTGATTTGGATCCATATGTTTCATGCTATGGTTAGGTTTATCTTAATACTTTTGTTGTAGTTGCGGATGCTTGCAATAGAGGTTAATCATAAGTGGGATGCTTGTCCAAGTAAGGGCAGTACCCAAGCACCGGTCCACCCACATACCAAATTATCAAAGTACCAAACGCGAATCATATGAGCGTGATGAAAACTAGCTTGACGATATTCCCATGTGTCCTCGGGAGCGCTTTTCTCTATATAAGAGTTTGTCCAGGCTTGTCCTTTGCTACAAAAAGGATTGGGCCACCGTGCTGCACTTTATTTACTTTTGTTACTTGTTGCTCATTACAAATTATCCTATCACAAAACTATCTGTTACCTATTATTTCAATGCTTGTAGAGAATACCTTGCTGAAAACCGCTTATCATTTCCTTCTGCTCCTCGTTGGGTTCGACACTCTTACTTATCGAAAGGACTTCGATAGATCCCCTATACTTGTGGGTCATCAATCCCCAAGAACATCGAGGAGAACTTTGTATTGAGAATCAAAGAGAGAGAAGAAGGCATCTAGCAAATAACTATGGACCCGAAGGTGTGTGGTAAACTACTCACGCTTCATCCGAGAGGCTATGGTGTTGATGTGGAAGCCCTCCGTCATCAATTCCCCCTCTGGCAGATCGCCGGAAAAGGTCCCAAGATGGGATCTCACCGGTACATAAGGTTGCGGCGATGGAAATAGGGTTTCGTGGTGCTCTCGGATGTTTTTAGGATATATGAGTATATATAGGTGAAAGAAGTAGGTCGGCGGAGCCACGAGGGGCCCACGAGGGTGGGGGGCCTGCCTACCCCCCTGGGCGCGCCCTCCTACCTCGTGGCTGCCTCGTTTCTTCCTTGACGTCCACTCCAAGTCTCCTGGATTGCGTTTGTTCCAAAAATAACTCTCCCGAAGGTTTCATTCCATTTGGATTCTGTTTGATACTACTTTTCTGTGAAACACTGAAATAGGCAAAAAAACAGCAATTTGCACTGGGCCTTTGGTTAGTAGGTTAGTCCCAAAAATAATATAAAATTGCATAACAAAGCCCATTTCACATCCAAAACAGATAATATAATAGCATGGAACAATCAAAAATTATAGATACATTGGAGACGTATCAAGCATCCCCAAGCTTAATTCATGCTCGTCCTTGAGTAGGTAAATGACAAAAATGGAATTTTTGATGTGGAACGCTACCTAGCATAATTCTCAATATAATTTTCTTTATTGTCGCATGAATGTTCAGGTCCGAAAGATTCAAGACAAAAGTTTAATATGACACAAAAATAATAATACTTCAAGCATACTAACAAAGCAATCATGTCTTCTCAAAATAACATGGCCAAAGAAAGTTACCCCTACAAAATCATATAGTCTGGCTATGCTCTATCTTCATCACACAAAGTATTTAATCATGCACAACCCCGATTACAAGCCAAGCAATTTTTTCATACTTTTGATGTTCTCAAACTTTTTCAATCTTCACGCAATATATGAGCGTGAGCCATGGACATAGCACTATATGTGGAATAGAGTGGTTATTGTGGAGAAGACAAAAAGGAGAAGATAGTCTCACATCAACTAGGCGTATCAACGGGCTGTGGAGATGCCCATCAATAGATATCAATGTGAGTGAGTAGGGATTGCCATGCAACGGATGCACTAGAGCTATAAGTGTATGAAAGCTCAACAAAAGAAACTAAGTGGGTGTGCACCCAACTCGCTTGCTCATGAAGACCTAGGGCATTTTGAGGAAGCCCATCATTGGAATATACAAGCCAAGTTCTATAATGTAAAATTCCCACTAGTATATGAAAGTGACAACATAGGAGACTCTCTATCATGAAGCTCATGGTGCTACTTTGAAGCACAAGTGTGGTAAAATGATAGTAACATTGTCCCTTCTCTCTTTTTCTCTCTCTTTCTTGGGCCCTTTCCTTTTTTTAATGGCCTCTTTTTTTCGTCCGGAGTCTGATCCCGACTTGTGGGGGAATCATAGTCTCCATCATCCTTTCCTCACTTGGGACAATGCTCTAGTAATGATGATCATCACACTTTTATTTACTTACAACTCGATACTAGAACAAAATATGACTCTATGTGAATGCCTCCGGCGGTGTACCGGGATATGCAATGAATCAAGAGTGACATGTATGAAAGAATTATAAAGGTGGCTTTGCCACAAATATGATGTCAACTACATGATCATGCAAAGCAATATGACAATGATGTAACGTTTCATAACAAACGGAACGGTGGAAAGTTGCATGGCAATATATCTCGGAATGACTATGGAAATGCCATAATAGGTAGGTATGGTGGCTTTTTTGAGGAAGGTATATGGTGGGTGTATGGTACCGGCGAAAATTGCGCGGTACTAGAGAGGCTAGCAATGGTGGAAGGGTGAGAGTGCATATAATCCATGGACTCAACATTAGTCATAAAGAACTCACATACTTATTGCAAAAATCTATTAGTTATCAAAACAAAGTACTATGCGCATGATCCTAGGGGGATATATTGGTAGGAAAAGACAATCGCTCGTCCCCGACCGCCACTCATAAGGAAGACAATCAATAAATAAATCATGCTCCGACTTCATCACATAACGGTTCACCATACGTGCATGCTATGGGAATCACAAACTTTAGAACAAGTATTTCTCAAATTCACAACTACAGAACTAGAATGCCTCTAATATCACCATCTTCATATCTCAAAACAATCATAAAGTATCAAACTTCTCATAGTATTCGATGCACTTTTTATGAAAGTTTTTATTATACCCATCTTGAATGCCTATCATATTAGGACTAATTTTATGGCCAAAGAAAATTACCATGCTGTTCTAAAAGACTCTCAAAATAATATAAGTGAAGCATGAGAGATCAATAATTTCTATAAAATAAAACCACCACCGCGCTCTTAAAGATATAAGTGAAGCACTAGAGCAAAATTATCAAGCTCAAAAGATATAAGTGAAGCACATAGAGTACTCTAATAAATTCTGATTTATGTGTGTCTCTCCAAAAGGTGTGTACAGCAAGGTTGATTGTGGTAAACTAAAAAGCAAAGACTCAAATCATACAAGACGCTCCAAGCAAAACACATATCATGTGGTGAATAAAAATATAGCATCAAGTAAAGTTACCGATGGACGAAGACGAAAGAGGGGATGCCTTCCGAGGTATCCCCAAGCTTAGGCTTTTGTTTGTCCTTGAATTTTACCTTGGGGTGCCTTGGGCATCCCCAAGCTTATGATCTTGCCACTCCTTATTCCAAAATCCATCAAATCTTTACCCAAAACTTGAAAACTTCACAACACAAAACTCAACAGAAAATCTCATGAGCTCCGTTAGTATAAGAAAACAAACCACCACTTCAAGGTACTGTAATGAACTAATTCTTTATTTATATTGGTGTTAAAACTACTGTATTCCAACTTCTTTATGGTTCATACCCCCTGATACTAGCCGTAGATTCATCAAAATAAGCAAATAACACACGAAAAACAGAATCTGTCAAAAACAGAACAGTCTGTAGTAATCTGTAAGTTTTGAATATTTATGTAACCCAAAAAATTCCGAAATAAATTGGTGGACGGGAGGAATTTTTCAATTAATCATATGAAAAAGGAATCAACTTAATCGCACTCTCCAGTAAAAAATGGCAGCAAATCTCGTGAGCGCTAAAGTTTTTGTTTTTACAGCAAGATCGCAAAGACTTCCCCCAAGTCTTCCCAAAGGTTCTACTTCGCACAAACACTAATTAAAAACATAAAAACACATCTAAACATAAGATAGATGAATTATTTATTTCTAAACAGGAACAAAAACAAGAAACAAAAATAAAATTGGGTTGCCTCCCAACAAGCGCTATCGTTTAACGCCCCTAGCTAGGCATTGGCAATTTCGATGATGCTCACATGAAACACAAGAATTAAAGCACAAAGAGAGCATCATGTAGCATGTGAAAAACACATATAAGTCTAACATACTTCCTATGCATAGGCATCTTATAGGCAAACAATTTATCATAGCGAGCAAAAACTAGCATATGCAAGGAAAAGGAAAGAAACAATAGCAATCTCAACATAATGAGAGGTAATTTAGTAACATGAAAATTTCTACAATCATATTTTCCTCTCTCATAATAATTACATGTGGGATCATAAGAAAATTCAACAAAATAGTTATCGCATAAAATATTTTCAACACGATCCACATGCATGCAAAGTTGACACTCTTCCAAAATTGTGGGATTAACATTAACTAAAGTCATGACCTCTCCAAACCCACTTATATCAAAAATTTCATAAGATTGAACATTCTCCAAATATGTGGGATCTAAATTTGACACTCTTCCAAACCCACTTTCAATAATATTGCAAACACTATTATCAATCTCATATTCATCATGGGGCTTAAATAAATTTTCAAGATCAAAAGAAGAATCACCCCAATCATGATCATTGCAACAAGTAGTGGACATAGAAAAACTAGCATCCCCAAGCTTAGAGTTTTGCATATTATTAGCACAATTGACATTCATAGAATTTATAATAACATCATTGCAATCATGCTTTTTATTCAAAGATCTATCGTGAATCACTTTATAAAGCACTTCATCACAATTTTCAGATTCACGGATTTCAAGCAAAACTCCATAAAGATAATCTAGTGCACTCAACTCACTAGCAATTGGTTCATCATAATTGGATCTTTTAAAAAGATTAGCAAGAGGATGAGGATCCATAACAATAGATATTTAGCAAGCGAAGATGCAAGCTAATAGAAGGCACATGGTAACACGAGCAAACAGAAGGATGAACGGAAGAGGGCGAATAAAATGACAAAGGCGAAGTGGGGAAGAGGAAAACGAGAGGAAAATGACAAATAATGTAATGCGAGGGATAAGAGTTTGTGATGGGTACTTGGTATGTCTTGACTTGTGCATAGATCTCCCCGGCAACGGTGCCAGAAATGGCTTGTTGACGGGAGATCAAATCTTGACTTGACTTGGTGCAACCTCCCCGGCAACGGCGCCAAAAATCCTTCTTTCTACCTCTTGAGCATGCTTTGGTTTTCCCTTAAAGAGGTAAGGGTGATGCATCAAAGTAGCGTAAGTATTTCCCTCAGTTTTTGAGAACCAAGGTATCAATCCAGCAGGAGGTAACACGCAAGTCCCTAGTACCTGCACAAACAAACAAGAACCTCGGCAACCAACGCGATAAAGGGGTTGTCAATCCCTTCACGGTCACTTACGAAAGTGAGATCGGATAGAGATAATAAGATAAATATTTTTGGTATTTTTATTGTATAGATTGGAAAATGAAGATCGCAAAATAAACAATGATAGAAATAGCAAGTGGATAGGAAAAATAATATGATGGAAGATAGACCCGGGGGCCATAGGTTTCACTAGTGGCTTCTCTCAGGATAGCAAATTCTACGGTGGGTGAACAAATTACTATCGAGCAATTGATAGAAAAGTGCATAGTTATGAGAATATCTAGGCATGATCATGTATGTAGGCATCACGTCCGCGATAAGTAGACCGAAACGATTCTGCATCTACTACTATTACTCCACACATCAACCGCTATCCATCATGCATCTAGAGTATTAAGTTCATAAGAACAGAGTAACGCATTAGCCAAGATGACATGATGTAGAGGGATAAACTCAAGCAATATGATATAAACCCCATCTTTTTATCCTCGATGGCAACAATACAATACGTGCCTTGCTGCCCCTGCTTTCACTGGGAAAGGACACTGCAAGATTGAACCCAAAGCTAAGCACTTCTCCCATTGCGAGAAAGATCAATCTAGTAGGCCAAACCAAACTGATAATTCGAAGAGACTAAGAAAGATCAATCTAGTAGGCCAAACCAAACTGATAATTCGAAGAGACTTGCAAAGATATTAAATCATGCATAAAAGAATTTAGAGAAGAATCAAATATTGTTCATATATAATCTTGATCATATACCCACAATTCATCGAATCTCGACAAACACACCGCAAAAATAATTACATCGAATAGATCTCCAAGAGAATCGTGGAGAACTTTGTATTGAGATCCAAAGAGAGAGAAGAAGCCATCTAGCTAATAACTATGGACCTAAAGGTCTGTGGTAAACTACTCACACATCATCGGAGAGGCTATGTTGTTGATGTAGAAGCCCTTCGTGATCGATTCCCCCTCCGGCGGAGCGCCGGAAACGGCCCCAAGATGGGATCTCATGGGTATAGAAGGTTGCGGCGGTGGAAATAGGGTTTCGTGTTGCTCTCGGATGTTTTCGGGGTATATGAGTATATATAGGCGAAAGAAGTAGGTCGGCGGAGCCACGAGGAGCCCACGAGGGTGGGGGCGTGCCAACCCCCTGGGCGCGCCCTCCTACCTCGTGGCCGCCTCCTTGCTTCCTTGACGTCCACTCCAAGTCTCCTGGATTGCGTTTGTTCCAAAAATAACTCTCCCGAAGGTTTCATTCCGTTTGATATTCCTTTTCTGCGAAACACTGAAATAGGCAAAAACAGCAATTTGCACAGGGCCTTTGGTTAGTAGGTTAGTCCCAAAAATAATATAAAAGTGCATAACAAAGCCCATTAAACATCCAAAATAGATAATATAATAGCATGGAACAACCAAAAATTATAGATACGTTGGAGACATATCAGAGACACAGAGATTTGCAAGATACATACGGATCTGAATGTTGCAGACCCATTGACTAAGCCTCTCTCACGAGCAAAACATGATCAGCAGCAAGACTCCATGGGTGTTAGAATCATTAATATGCAATCTAGATTATTGACTCTAGTGCAAGTGAGAGACTGAAGGAAATATGCCCTAGAGGCAATAATAAAGTTTTTATTTATATTTCCTTATATCATGACAAATATTTATTTTTCATTCTAGAATTGTATTAACCGGAAACGTAGTACATGTGTGAATACATAGAAAAACAGAGTGTCCCTGGTATGCCTCTACTTGACTAGCTCGATAATCAAAGATGGTTAAGTTTCCTGACCATAGACATGTGTTGTCATTTCATGAACGGGATCACATCATTAGAGAATGATGTGATGGACAAGACCCATCCGTTAGCTTAGCATTATGATCATTTAGTTTTATTGCTATTGCTTTCATCATGACTTATACATATTCCTGTGACTATGAGATTATGCAACTCCCGAATACCGGAGGAACACCTTGTGTGCTATCAAACGCCACAACATAACTAGGTGATTATAAAGATGCTCTACAGGTGTCTCTGAAGGTGTTTGTTGAGTTGGCATAGATCAAGATTAGGATTTGTCACTCCGTGTATCGGAGAGATATCTCTAGGCCCTCTCGGTAATGCACATCAATATAAGCCTTGCAAGCAATGTGACTAAGGAGTTAGTTGCGGGATGATGCATTACAGAATGAGTAAAGAGACTTGCCGGTAACGAGATTGAACTAGGTATGATGATACCGACGATCGAATCTCGGGCAAGTAACATACCGATGACAAAAAGAATAAAGTATGTTGTTATGCGGTTTGACCGATAAAGATCTTCGTAGAATATGTAGGAGCCAATATGAGCATCCAGGTTCCGCCATTGGTTATTGATTGGAGAGATGTCTCGGTCATGTCTACATAGTTCTCGAACCCATAGGGTCCGCACGCTTAACTGAGTTATGTGTTTTGGTGACCGAAGTTTATTTGGAGTCCCGGATGAGACCACGGACATGACGTGGAGTCTCGAAATGGTCGAGAGGTAAATATTCATATATTGGAAGGTTATATTCGTACATCAGAATGGTTCCCAGTGAATCGGGTATGTTTTCAGAGTACCGAGGGGTTACCGGAACCCCCCGGAGAAGTATTGGGCCAACTGTTGGGGAGCTTAGTAATTAAAAAATTTCCTACAATCACGCAAGATCTAACTAGGAGATGCATAGAAACGAGAGGGGAAGAGTGTGTCCATGTACCCTCGTAGATCGAAAGCGGAAGCGTTAGGTTAACGCGGTTGATGTAGTCAAACCTCTTCGCGATCCAACCGATCAAGTACCGAACATACAGCACCTCCGTGTTCAGCACAAGTTCAACAGGATGATGTCCCTTGAGCTCTTGATCCAGTTGAGGACGAGGGAGAGTTCCGTCAGCACGACGGCATGGCGATGGTGATGATGAAGTTACCAGCGCAGGGCTTCAACTAAGTACTACGACGATATGACCAAGGTGTTGAACTGTGGAGGGGGCACCGCACAGGGCTAAGAGATTGTCTGTTGTGTTATTGGGGTGCCCCCTGGCCACGTATATAAAGGAAGGAGGGAGAGAGGAGGCCGACCAGGAGGGGCGCGCCATGGTGGGATTCCTACTTGGACTCCTAGTCCAAGTAGGATTCACCCCCCCCTTTTCCTTTCTTCCACCGAAGGGAAAGGAAGGAGGGGAGAATGAGAAGGAAGGAGGGGGCCACGCCCCCACCCCTTGTCCAATTCGGTTTGGGAAGGAGGGAGGCATGCGCCACCTCGTGGCCCTTCTTCCCTCTCTCCATTAAAACCCACTAAGGCCCAATACTTCCCCGGGGGGTTCCGATAACCTCTCGGTACTTCGGAAAATACCCGAATCACTTCAGAACCATTCCAGTGTCTGAATATAACCTTCCAATATATCAATCTTTATCTCTCAACCATTTAGAGACTCCTCCTCATGTCCATGATCTCATTCGGGACTCCGAACAAACTTTGGTCATCAAATCACATAACTCATAGTACAAATCGTCATCGAATGTTAAGCGTGCGGACCCTACGGGTTCGAGAACTATGTAGACATGAACGAGACACATCTCTGATCAATAACCAATAGCAAAACCTGGATGCTCATATTGGCTCCTACATATTCTATGAAGATCTTTATCGGTCAAACCGCATAACAACATACGCCATTCCCTTTGTCATCAGTATGTTACTTGCCCGAGATTCGATCGTCGGTATCATCATACCTAGTTCAATATTGTTACCCGCAAGTCTCTTTACTCGTTCCGTAATGCATCATCCCATAACTAACTCATTAGTCACATTGCTTGCAAGGCTTATACTGATGTGCATTACCGAGAGGGCCCAGAGATACCTCTCCGATACACGAAGTGACAAATCGTAATCTCGATCTATGCCAACTCAACAAACACCATCGGAGACACCTGTAGAGCATCTTTATAATCACCTAGTTACGTTGTGATGTTTGATAGCACACAAAGTGTTCCTCCGGTATTCGGGAGTTGCATAATCTCATAGTTAGAGGAATATGTATAAGTCATGAAGAAAGCAATAGCAACAAAACCAAACGATCATAATGCTAAGCTGACAGATGGGTCTTGTCCATCACATCATTCTCTAATGATGTGACCCCGTTCATAAATGAATATACATGTCTATGGTCAGGAAACTTAACCATCTTTGATTAATGAGCTGGTCAAGTAGAGGCATACTAGGGACACTCTGTTTGTCTATGTATTCACGAATGTACTAAATTTCCGGTTAATACAATTCTAGCATGAATAATAAAAATTTATCATGATATAAGGAAATATAAATAACAACTTTATTATTGCCTCTAGGGCATATTTCCTTCACCAACATGGGCCTAAGGGAGAGAGAGGGAAGCCCACGGGGGTGGGCACGCGCCCCCTTCTAGGGAGTCCGAATAGGAAAATGAGGAGGGGCGGCGCCCTCCTTCCCTTTCCCTCTCCTTCCTATTACCTCCGGTAGAGAAAGGAATAAGGGGGGTGAATCCTACTTGGACTAGGAGTCCAAGTAGGACTCCTCCCATGGCGCGCCCCTCCTGGCCGCCGGTCTCCTCCTCCCCCCTTTATATATGGGGCAGGGGGCACCCCAAAGGCACACTAAGAATTCTCTTAGCCATGTGTGGTGACCCCTCCACAGTTTCCTCCTCCCGGTCATAGCGTCGTAGTGCTTAGGCGAAGCCCTGTGCGGATCACATCACCATCACCGTCACCATGCCATCGTGCTGTCGGAACTCTCCCTCGACCCTCTACTGGATCAAGAGAGTCCATCAACCACCTCCTCACCCTCTCCTTGGTTTAATGATGAACTCTTGTTTCCGAACTCGCTTCCATAGTTCATTTCCCGAGAACCTTACAATGGCTTCTCGTCAATTTGTGTTGCACCTTTTCTTCTCAGGCATCTTGAGTCTGAGGTGTCCTAACACCAATCAGATCTGAAACTCAGTCAAATATGATGGTTGGAACATTTTCCAAGAGTCACAACATTGGTCTTTATATAACCCAGTAAGGTGATATCATGCCTAGAACACCTAGACGGAGGCCCTATTGTAATAGTTTCCTTTTTAGCAAGGTTAATCATTCTCCCATGAGGAAATTGTAAGACTTATTCAATAAGTTGTTCCTGATGGATCCTTTGTGCATCCAAATTCTGACCCTTACTTGATGAATATGTCAATGCTATCTCGAAGCATGTCTGTGGTACTCTGATCATCGATAAGAACATTTGAAGCACCATGCTAAATTTCCTTTATCAATTATTAAAACACCATTGTTTGGGTAATGTCATGAACTTCCTCTCCCCTTACCTAAATGGTTTTCTACGTTATATCCTATCATGGATGTCATGCTCTGCTTGTCCTTGGGAAGGATATACCC
This sequence comes from Triticum urartu, assembly GCF_003073215.2. Taxonomy (NCBI): domain Eukaryota; kingdom Viridiplantae; phylum Streptophyta; class Magnoliopsida; order Poales; family Poaceae; genus Triticum; species Triticum urartu. The sequence continues at coordinate 473,839,933 of NC_053023.1, forward strand.
CTGAAATATGTGTTTAAACACATTTTCCTTTCCATTGTTCTGTTTAAAATGAAGATCACATTTTCCTTTCCATGTTTTCTTTAACCTTTCTTGTGATCTATATGATCCAAGCAGTAATATTCTTCTCCTTTTGCAAACACCTTGGTGTACGACCGTGTCAGTAAGACCATGTTGCTTTTGTTGATGGCATTCCAGTAACCACTGATGGACGAGAACTTTGCCTATTGGTCCACCTCGTTTCAATGAGCAGGAGAATGATTCTCATCGTCCCTTGCCCATGGTACCGATGTTGTTGCCGACATAACTGATCCGCTATCCTCTAACATACCTTGCTATCGTGACCATGCAAGATGTCAGCGCCCTTTTTACTTTTAACACACATGGTGGGACCATAACCCACAGTTCCACAAGATCGAAACCTGACTCTCTTGTACAACCTTGATTCTAAAGTATCCTTTGCACTTGGCTTCGTATGAAATTCATGAGCCACCTACCTAGAGATGATCTACTCTAGTACCAAACACAATATTTATTCTTGTTGCCCTGAAACCCTTTTCACCTTCTAATTATGCATCGAACGATTGCATGGCCGCTTGAAAATCCTTATTGTACCTTTTTACTTTGCTCTTGACGTCCTCATAAGTTTCAACTTGGGAGATACCTTGGGCCAAAATCCCCAAGCTAATTACCGAATATCAGTCCTTGCAGACATCTGTCCTTGTAGTTTTCCCTCCTATCCTTGCGTAAGTATGATGGAGTTCTTGTAGAAAGGATGTCGCTTTCATCATGATGACTTGAAGTAGAGAAATGAAGAGATCAACGTAGTGGGTCGACCTCTGCGAGAAGAGCAACCAAGACCGAGAAGATCCGTTAGAATTTCGTAACCAAAACTTTCCCCCTTACTCCACCTCTTAAATCTCGGGACGAGATTTCTTGTAGTGGAGGAGATTTGTAACACCCCGGTAGTTGAGCTATAGTAACCACGCACTAATGATGCCATGTCATCGCAATTATTCTTCTAAACCTCACTTCGATCCAAAACCGAATTCCACTTAAAATTTAAAGTGAGGTCAAATAAATTAATTCTTTAAACAGTAAAGCTAAAATGTTCAAATTATTCTAAAAATTCCCCTGAGCTTTTCCATGTTGAAACCCACATCATCTGACTCAACTGGTAATCCCTAGAAAATTATAAAGTGGTCCAACTTCAAATAATTTAGCCTTTTCAAGAAAAATCAAATCTTTATAAATTTCCATTTGACCTGAAAATTTTGTGGGCCTCTACAATATATTGCCTAATATTTTTGGGCCAGTTTTCACCTTCAACAAAAATCAATTAGTTGCTAAATGTAATATAAACAGAGGAGAATTAAAGTAACATAAAAGGAAAAAGGAAAAGACAACACTGTGTAATCGGCCCAGTTGCTGCTACAGTGCGGCCCAACCCATAGTGGATGGCCTTTCTTCAACATCCTGTTCATCCACATCACGCTGGAGCTCGCGCATCCGTTCCTGCACCGATCTCCACCCGTCGACCATCCACCGGACCTGCGCGTGGATAAGGATGCCCCGCTGCCCTATCTATCGAACCCTAGCTCCCTGCCCCTCAGCCTCCCCCTCTCTCTTGCTCCCACGCCCAATTTGGATCTCACTCGAGCGTAGTCGTCACCGCACCGCCGTCGTGTACGCGGCAAGGAGCCTCCCCGAGCCGCGAGTTAATTTCCTGGAGGACCACCATCTTCTTCTACATCGTCTACGGCGACTCGTTCGACCGAAGCAGCACTGCCTCATCGACATCGAAACATCTTCCTCCACCATGCCGGCCTCGATGCGCCCCCCCCCCGAGCTCCCCCGACCTCCTCGAGCACCTCTCCCGGCTCACCATGAGCTTCTCTCCCCGTTCCCCATGTTTGCCTCTCGATTTAGTCGCCACACGTCGCCGCTCGATCGCCGGGTCCGTGCGACGCTCGCTGCCGATGCGCTCTGCTGCGGCCTACCTGCGCCCCTGCTCACAGCCACGCAATGCGCCCGCACACAACTGAGCTCCGGCCTCCGCTCCGCTTGCTGCCGCCGTCGCCTCCCCTCCAGCTGGCCGCGCTCCGCTTCCCCCTGCTGCTCCTTCGTCGCGCTGCCGCACTCGCCCCGTCCCTGCTTGCCGTTGCCCCGGCGCGGCTTAGCCCCGCCGCCAGCAACTGCTCCCCGCGCGCGCCCCCGCAGCCCAGCGCCCGCCCGCTGCCGCCAGCCGCCTGCCTGCGCGTGGCCGCCCCTCCCCTAGTCGCGGCATGGCTCACCCCGGCTGGCGCCCGCCGCCCCGTGCCTGCCGCAGGCCCGAGCTCCACCGCCGCCCCGCTCACTGACGCCACAACCCACCACCGGCTCCCCCACAGCCACCGTTCGACTTGCCCGGGAGCGCTCGTTCGAATGCCACCACCCACGCGAGCTCCCGTGGCCGGAGTTGGCCTACTGGTGATCGCCAGAGCCGCCAGATTAGCGCCGGTGGTTACGCTGACGTGGCACCATTAGATTAGGTTAATCACATGCTTAATTACCTCCCCTGTGTATGATAGTGGGACCCGTTGTTTAATTAGAACCATTTAATTAAAGGGAATAAACTGATAGTTTTGAGGTGAGTCACTGACTACTGGGTCCCGCTGGACCCAATTGACTAGTCAACTCTGCTGACTGGGGACTCCCAGTTAGTGACATGTGGGACCCCTGGGTCCCTTTGACTTCGTTGACCAGTCAACTGGTCAATAGTTGATCGGGCTGACTCAACACCTGGCCCAACATGTCAGTCTTAGTAGCACATATGTGGGTACACTTCTGTGTACCCATAGTAATTTCCCTTTTATTTTCGATGTAAATTAAATTCAGAAAATGAATAAAACTTTGAAAATTAATATAAAATAATCCGTAGCTCAGATGAAAATACTTTGTACATGAAAGTTGCTCAGAACGACGAGATGAATACGGATACGCAGCCCGTTCGTCTGCCACACACCCCTAGCATAGCGAACACGCAACTTTCCCCCTCCGGTTAATCTGTCCGAAAAGGCGAAACACCAAGGATACTTTCCCGGATGTTTCCCCCCTTCGCTGGTAGCACCTAGTATTGCGTTAGGTCACCCCAAGCACTACGTATTGCCATGTTATGCTTTGATTGTTATGTTATTTATTGTGTTCCCCCTCCGTTACTTCTTTCCGATAGACCCTGAGACCGCGGTTGAACCTGTGATCGACTACTTCACCTTCGAGGGTCCGTTTCCGATAGAGCAACCAGGCAAGCCCCCCCTTGATCACCAGATATCACCTATTCTTCTCTCTACTACTTACATTTGAGTAGTGTAGCATGTTACTGCTTTCCGTTAATCCTATTCTGTTGCATAGCCTGTCATTGTTGCTATAGTTGTTGATACCTTACCTTCAATCCTAAATGCTTAGTATAGGATGCTAGTTTATCATCAGTGGCCCTACATTCTTGTACGTCTGCCATGCTATACTATCGGGCCGTGATCACTTGGGAGGTGATCACGGGTATATACTTACATACATATTATATGATACATGATGGTGACTAAAGTCGGGTCGGCTCGTAGAGTACCCGCAAGTGATTCCGATGTGGGGGCTGAAGGGGCAGCTGGTTCCATCCAGGTAGTGGTGGGCCTGGGTTCCCGACGTCCCCTGCGTGTTACTTTGTGGTGGAGCGATAGGGCAGGTGGAGACCACCTAGGAGAGAGGTGGGCCTGGCCCTGGTCGGCGCCCACAGTTACTTCAAAATAACACGCTTAACGAGATCTTGGTTTTTGATCTGAGTCTAGCCACTGGCCTATACGCACTAACCAACTACGCGGGAACAGTTATGGGCACTCGACGTCGTGGTATCAACCAAAGCCTTCCTGACGTCAGCGACCGAGCGGCGCGCGCCGGATTGGACTGGAACGCCTGCTCTTGTATTAGGGAGGCTAGGTCTGCTTACCGGCCGCGTTCGCAACGTGCAGGTGTGCAACGGGTAATGGGCCTAGACCCCTGCGCCATAGGATTTAGACCGGCGTGTTGACCTCTCTGTTGTGCCTAGGTAGGGTTGCGATGTGTTGATCTTTCGAGGTCGGGCATGACCCTGGAAAATGTGTCCGGCCAAAGGGGATCGAGCGTGTTGGGAAATGTGGTGCACCCCTACAAGGAAGTTTATCTATTCAAATAGTCGTGTCCCTCGGTAAAAGGACGACCCGGAGTTGTACCTTGACCTTATGACAACTAGAACCGGATACTTAATAAAACACACCCTTCCAAGTGCCAGATACAACCGGTGATCGCTCTCTTACAAGGCGACGAGGGGAGGATCACCGGGTAGGATTATGCTATGCGATGATACTTGGTGAACTTACCATCTACTCTCTTCTACATGCTGCAAGACGGAGTTCGCCACAAGCGTAGTCTTCAATAGGACTAGCTATCCCCCTCTTATTCCGACATTCTGCAGTTCAGTCCACATATGCTACCCCCTTTTCCATTTGATACTAATGCATGCATATGTAGTGTAGCTCCTTGCTTGCGAGTACTTTGGATGAGTACTCATGGTTGCTTTTCTCCCCTTTTCCCCTTTCTATACCTGATTGTTGCGACCAGACGATGGAGTCCAGGAGCCAGACGCCATCGTCGACGACGACTCCTACTACACTGGAGGTGCCTACTACTACGTGCAGGCCACTGACGACGACCAAGAGTAGTTTAGGAGGATCCCAGGTAGGAGGTGATGAAGCTATGTACCTAGGGTAGGGTCATGGACCTGTCCTAACTGCCCTACCCAAGGACACCTCTAGGAGAAATCACCTTTCAATTGACTTGGAGGTGTTCCACTCGACAGACTCGAAGGCACTCGACCAAGAAGCAATCACTCGACCAAGAAGCAATCGCTCGACCAAGATCCAACCACTCGATGGCCAGGAGACCTAAAGTCACTCCGCACGCTAACGGTCGGACATTAAGTAGCTTTTATGGTCATCATAGCACTTTATTACTAGCATTACCAGTAACGCCCTGCCTTAATGTACATTGAACCCTTTGTAACGTGGGCTGGCCGGGGTCCTGGCGCACTCTATATAAGCCACCCCCCTCCTCCAAGACAAGGGTTTGCACCTTTGTAATTCATACTCACATAATCCAGTCGACCGCCTCCGGGCTCCGAGACGTAGGGCTATTACTTCCTCCGAGAAGGGCCTGAACTCGTAAACCTTGCGTGCTTACAACTTCTCCATAGCTAAGATCTTGCCTCTCCATACTTACCCCCCTACACTACTGTCAGACTTAGAACCACGACAGTTGGCGCCCACCGTGGGGCAGGTGTTTTAGCGTTTGTTGGAGGAGTTGCGACCTTTTTCTGACCCGAATCATCATGGTTTTTGGCGGAGTTTCGGTGGAGGGCCGCGAGATCCGTCTCGGCGCGCTCACGTTCATCGTCGATGACTCTGCTTGGCTCCAGGAGGCTCCGCTCGACAAGGACGCACTCCCTGCTCACGGGGCAATGCACTTTAGCGCGTGCGTCCGCGGCGTTCTCCTGCGGCAACCGTCGACCCCCTACCGGTCGGCTCCTGTGTTGTCCTCCCTCCCCGTTTCCCGCCGGCGCAAGCGCTCCGATCGGTCGAGACTTCAGCGATGGGTGAGACACGCGGTGGCACGTCAGTCGGCCACCCCTCAAGTCACGGCGATCGAGCCCGATGAATCCCTCTACGGCCTGTTCGACCTGTCACTGGCTCCACAGAGACCGCATCCGAGTGCGACAGCAGCGATCCGGCGGCGGAGGTTCTGATGGTCGATGGACCGCTCAGTCCTCCTGGTTTTCCCCACGCCGACGGAGGCGCGGGTGGAGGTGACCCGTCGCATCTCCATGAGGAGTATCTTTCCGAGCCTCTCACGTCGCTGCAGAGAGAAGAACTTCACCGCCAGAACGTGGATGCGCTGCACACTCCTATCGTTGGAGAAACCCCTGAGGCTCGTGCCTTGGAGGACGCGCGCCTGGAAAACTTGGCTGAGCACACTCGACTGGAGAACCTCCAGCGAGCACTCGACGAGCGTGCGCGACAACGGGTTCCCGAATCAAGTCGACGTCAGATCTTCCCGCCCCCGCAGGTATATCGAACTCCGATTTAGAATTTAGCAGCTGCGGCCCGTATAGCGGAGTCGATACAGCCTTCCCAGTCGGAGGCTGGAAGAGGCTTGCTGCAGATCAGAGCGTTGCTTCGGGCAGCAGGAGATCAGAATTCCGCTATTTCTCAGTCGCGGAACAGGATTCACAGCAGATCCGCTGTCGCGGACATAGTCCAGTCGGCTGACAGCCCGAGATCGCCCCCGAGGCGTGAGGGACGTGGAGACCGGCGTGACCAGTATGGGAACCATGAGCAGTATGATCACCAAGTCGATCGTGACGGTCGACGTCGAGTGCCCACGCCTCTCCCAAGGAGCGGATCGTATGTGCCTCGCCAGCAGGATGACAGGCGCCCTCATAGTGGTGGGCGAAGGATTCCAGTCGACCCCAGAGGGCCAGGCTTTGACGCAAGATCCATTCTCGTCCAGGGTTTGGTCGACAGGAACAGAGCTCACCGAGAAGGTCACGACAGAGATGCACCTACCAGCAGCAGAGTACATGTTTCGGGGCCAGAGTGCTTTAGTAGAGCCATCAGGGCCGTTGTGATTCCTCCCAACTTCAAGTTGGCGACTGGAGTCAGTAAGTTCACTGGCGAGTCCAGGCCCGATATTTTGCTTGAGGACTACCGAGTGGCCGTCCAGATTGGCGGTAGCAATGATGAAGTGGCCATGAAGCACCTGCCTCTCATGTTGGAGGGCTCGGCCAGAGCGTGGCTGAACCAGTTAGCACCTAGCAGCATTTACACTTGGGAAGATCTCTCCTGAGTGTTTGTCACCACATTTGAAGGCACATGCAAGCAACCGGCAGGGCTGACGGAACTGCGGTCTTGCGTGCAGAAGCCAAATGAAACTTTGAGGGATTACATCCAGAGGTGGATCACGTTACATCACTCGGTGGAGAATGTGCCTCACCACCAAGCAGTTTGTGCCTTCAAGGAGGGCGTCAAGTACAGGGAACTGAATTTGAAATTCGGTCGAACCGGAGATATGTCCCTGAATCGGATGATGGAGATTGCCACCAAGTACGCTAATGGTGAAGATGAGGATCGACTCAGGAGTGGCAAGCTCAAGTCAGTCGCCCAAGAAACCGGAGGAAATTCCAATCGGAAACAGAAGCGGAAAGCCGAGCTAGCGGCTCCCGGGGAAGCCTTGGCTTTAACCCAAGGAAAGTTTAAAGGGAAACCTAAAGGACCTTGGAACCCCAAAAAGGTTAAAGACCAGGACGGAAATGATGTGTTGGACTTACCATGTCTCGTCCACACAAAGAAAGATGAAGAGGGTAATTTCATTTACCCGAAACATACCACTCGACAGTGTCGACTCTTGATCCAGCAGTTCCAGGGCAAGCAGCCCAAAGGTAAGGAAAAGGAGTCGGACAAGGTCGAGGACAAAGAAGACAGTGACGACGGATACCCTCATGTCAATTCCACTCTGATGATTTTTGCTGATGTTGAAAGCAAAAGTCGACTGAAAGTTATTAACCAAGAGGTGAATATGGTCGCTCCAGTGACGCCTAGTTACCTGAAATGGTCTCAAACTGCCATAACATTCGACCAGTCCGACCACCCAACGCACATCGCCACCCCTGGGAGGCAATCTTTGGTGGTCGACCCAGTTGTTGAAGGCACTCGACTGACCAAAGTCCTGATGGATGGTGGCAGTGGTTTGAACATATTGTATGCTGAGACGTTGAAAGGGATGGGCATTCTGATGTCCAGACTCAGTACCAGCAACATGAGTTTCCATGGGGTCATTCCTGGGAAGAAAGCTGAATCACTCGGCCAGATTGCTCTTGATGTGGTTTTCGGTGATTCCAAGAATTACCGCAAAGAGAAGTTGACATTTGAAGTTGTAGACTTCCAGAGTGCCTACCACGCTATTTTGGGAAGGCCGGCTTATGCACGCTTCATGGCCCGACCGTGTTATGTGTATCTCAAATTGAAGATGCCTGGCCCCAAAGGTGTGATCACTATTACGGGCAATCGGAAGAAAGCGGAAGAATGTTTTCAGAAAGGTTCAAAGATCGCTGATGCTCAGATGGTAGTGGTGGAGTTGCAGGAATACCAGAAGACTGCAGACCCGAGTGATTTGTTGCGAGCCAAGAAGCCCGCTACAGAGTCAGCTTTTCAGTCGACTGGCGATACGAAGACAGCTCACATCCACCCGACCGACCCCAGCGCTGCTCCAACTCATATCTCGACAACACTCGACTCCAAATAGGAAGAAGCGCTCATCCAGTTCCTCTGTGAGAACTGGGACATTTTCGCATGGAAGCCCTCTGACATGCCGGGTGTTCCCAGGGAGCTGGCTGAGCACCGCCCAAGAGTCGACTCAAAAACAAAACCTGTCAAGGAACATCTCCGACGGTCCGCCGTCCAGAAGAGAAAGGCCATTGGCGAAGAGGTAGCTCGGCTCTTAGCGGCGGAGTTCATCCGAGAAAACTACCACTCCGAGTGGCTCGCCAATGTTGTCATGGTCCCCAAGAAGGACAAGTCACTTCGCATGTGCATTGACTTTAAACATATCAATCGGGCCTGCCCGAAAGATCATTTTCCTCTCCCCCGCATCGACCAGATAGTCGACTCGACTGCGGGATGTGAGCGACTGTCTTTTTTAGACGCCTATTCCGGGTACCATCAGATCCGTCTGTATGGGCCTGACGAGATCAAAACAGCTTTCATCACTCCATTCGGGTGCTTCTGTTATGTTACCATGCCATTCGGCCTCAAGAATGCCGGAGCCACATTCATGAGGATGAATTCAGAAGTGTTTGCTCACCCAAATCAGTCGGAATGTGGAGGCGTACATGGATGATATTGTGGTCAAGTCACGGAAGGGTTTCGACCTGCTGACTGACCTTGCTGAAACCTTTGCCAACCTCAGAAGGTTTGATATCAAGCTTAATCCATCAAAATGCACATTCGGGGTTCCTGGCGGAAAGTTACTCGGTTTTCTCATTTCCGAACAGGGAATCGACGCCAATCCAGAAAAAGTCGGTACTATACTCCGAATGAAAAGTCTTATGTGAGTGCACGATGTTCAGAAGCTTACTGGTTGCTTGGCCGCCCTAAGTCGATTCATATCTCGTCTCGGTGAAAAGGCATTGCCTCTTTACCGATTGATGAAGAAGTCTGACAAGTTCGAGTGCACTCCTGAAGCTGACGCAGCGTTCGCAGAGCTCAAAGCTCTGCTCTCCACCCAGCCGATGCTTGCTGCCCCAATCAGCAAGGAGCCTTTGCTTCTTTACATTGCAGCCACAGGACAAGTCGTCAGTACGGTACTTACGGTCGAGCGGGAAGAAGAAGGGAAAACCTTCAAAGTTCAGCGCCCAGTGTATTATATTTCTGAAGTCTTGACCCCATCGAAGCAAAGATATCCTCATTATCAGAAGCTCGTATATGGGATTTATATGACCACAAAAAAAGTTGCCCACTACTTCTCTGATCATTCCATTACAGTCGTCAGCGACGCCCCGTTGTTAGAGATCTTGCATAACAGGGACGCAACTGGTCGAGTGGCAAAATGGGCGATTGAACTCCTTCCTCTAGATATCAAGTTTGAGGCAAAGAAAGCTATCAAGTCCCAGGCGATTGCAGATTTCGTCGCCGAGTGGATTGAACAGCAACTGCAGACTCAGGTTCACTCGGAGCATTGGACCATGTTATTCGATGGTTCCAAGATGCTAAATGGTTCCGGCGCTGGAGTAGTGTTGGTCTCCCCCAGAGGAGATAAACTCAGATATGTTCTTCAAATCCACTTTGATTCCTCTAACAACGAGGCAGAATACAAAGCACTTTTATATGGGTTGCGCATGGCCATTTCACTCGGCGTCCGTCGCCTCATGGTCTATGGCTACTCAGATTTGGTGGTTAATCAAGTGATGAAGGAATGGGACGTCAGTAGTCCAGCCATGACTGGTTATTGCAATGCAGTGAGAAAGCTGGAGAAGAAATTCGAGGGGTTAGAGCTTCATCACATACCCTGACTGAAAAATCAAGCAGCTGATGATCTGGCAAAAATAGGTTCCAAAAGAGAAGCCATTCCCAGCAATGTGTTTTTGGAACACATCCACACACCATCGGTCCAGGAGGATCCCTTCACTGAAGAGGCCCCACAGCCAAAAAGCGCCACGGATCCGACTGAAGTTGAAGTTCCAGCTGTGGTCGACCTGATCATGGAAGTCTTGGTTATCACTCCCGTCTGGACAGAACCGTACATCGCGTACATCCTAAGGAAAGAACTCCCAGAAGACGAAGAAGAGGCTCTATAGATCGTCCGTCGATCCAAGGCCTTTACAGTCATAAAGGGACAGTTATATAGAGAAAGCACGACTGGGGTCGGCCAGAAGTGTATTACACCAGAAGAAGGTCAGATGATCCTTAACGATATCCACTCGGGAACCAGTGGTCATCATGTGTCCTCTCGGACCATTGTGGCTAAAGCATATCGAGCGGGTTCTACTGGCCAAGAGCCAATGAGATGGCAAAAGAGATAGTCGACAAATGTGAAGGATGTCAGTATTACTCCAATATGCCGCACAAGCCCGCGTCAGCCCTGAAAACCATTCCACTCGTCTGGCCCTTCGCTGTTTGGGGGCTGGACATGGTTGGACCACTGAGAACAGGCAGGAGCGGCTTCACTCATGTGCTGGTAGCAGTCGACAAGTTCACCAAATGGATTGAAGCCAAGCCTATCAAGAATCTCGATGCTTGCACCGCTATCAGTTTCATCAGAGAGTTGATATTCAGATATGGAGTTCCACATAGCATCATCACCGACAACGAGTCAAACTTCGATTTCGACAAATTCAGGGCCTTTTGCGCCTCTCAGGGCACTCGAGTCGACTATGCTTCGGTAGCTCACCCCCAGTCGAATGGACAAGCAGAAAGGGCGAACGGCCTGATTTTCAAAGGACTGAAACCTCAATTGATGCGCGATCTCAAGCACGCAGCAGGTGCATGGGTCGACGAGCTTCCATCAGTCCTTTGGGGATTGAGGACAACCCCGAATCGATCGACCGGAAGAACCCCATTCTTTCTGGTCTACGGAGCCGAGGCAGTCTTACCGAGTGACCTGCTTCACAACGCTCCCCGAGTCGAGCTCTACTCTGAAGATGAAGCAGAACAAGCCCGGTAGGATGCAGTCGACCTCCTTGAAGAAGAAAGAGAAATGGCCTTGATTCGATCGACCATCTATCAGCAAGACTTGCGTCGATTCCATGCCAGAAACGTGAAGAGCCGAGCCTTCCAAGAAGGAGACTTAGTCCTCCGAGTGGATCAGCAGAAACCACACAAGCTCGCTCCTACTTGGGAAGGCCCCTTCATAATCACCAGAGTCCTCCACAATGGAGCATACCACCTCTACAATGTCGATCGCCAGATTGATGAGCCACGAGCCTGGAATGCGGAGCTACTCCACCCCTTTTATACTTGAATTCTCACTCGGATGAGATGTAATAAGAAAAACTCTTGTAGTTTATTTATCAAAGACAAGAGCGTTATAATTCTCCCAGTGATTATTATTGTTTTTGTTTGCGTAAGAAATCCCCCAGTGGGTGGCTTAGCTGCGGATCCGCTTCGCCTAAGTTTGAAAAAACAGTTTCCTACCGAGTGTCGAGCCAGCCTCCCACTCGGGGGCTTAGCTGCGAATTCATTTCGCCTAAGTTTAAAAAAAAATCCTACCGAGTGGAGAGCAATCCTCCCACTCGGGGGCTTAGCTGCAGTCCAGTACTCGCCTAAGTTCTCTCACTTGGAGACTTAGCTGCAGTCCGGCACTCGCCTAAGTTTGAAAAAAATCCTACCGAGTGGAGAGCAATCCTCCCACTCGAGGGCTTAGCTGCAGTCCAGTACTCGCCTAAGTTCTCTCACTTGGAGACTTAGCTGCAGTTTGGCACTCACCTAAGTTTGAAAAAATCCTACTGAGTGGAGAGCAATCCTCCCACTCAGGGGCTTAGCTGCAGTCTAGTACTCACCTAAGTTCTCTCACTTTGAGACTTAGCCGCAGTCCGGCACTCGCCTAAGTTTGAAAAAATCTTACCGAGTGGAGAGCAATCCTCCCACTCGGGGGCTTAGCTGCAGTCCAGTACTCGCCTAAGTTCTCTCACTTAGAAGACTTAGCTACAGTCCGGCACTCGCCTAAGTTTGAAAAAATCCTACCTAATGGAGAGCAATCCTCCCACTCGGGGGCTTAACTGCAGTCTAGTACTCGCCTAAGTTCTCTCACTTGGAGACTTAGCTGCAGTCCGGCACTCGCCTAAGTTTGAAAAAATCCTACCGAGTGGAGAGCAATCCTCCCACTCGGGGGCTTAGCTGCAGTCCAGTACTCGCCTAAGTTCTCTCACTTAGAAGACTTAGCTGCAGTCCGGCACTCGCCTAAGTTTGAAAAAATCCTACCGAGTGGAGAGCAATCCTCCCACTCGGGGGCTTAGCTGCAGTCCAGTACTCGCCTAAGTTCTCTCACTTAGAAGACTTAGCTGCAGTCCGGCACTCGCCTAAGTTTGAAAAAATCCTACCGAGTGGAGAGCAATCCTCCCACTCGGGGGCTTAGCTGCAGTCCAGTACTCGCCTAAGTTCTCTCACTTAGAAGACTTAGCTGCAGTCCGGCACTCGCCTAAGTTTGAAAAAATCCTACCGAGTGGAGAGCAATCCTCCCACTCGGGGGCTTAGCTGCAGTCCAGAACTCGCCTAAGTACGAAACACATCTCAATCCTCAAGGACAATGAGGGGCAGGTCGACTGCCACCTTCTCCTGGGGAGCTTCGCCACAAATACAACGTGCGCTCCGTCCCGCTCTGCAGTAAGAAGGTGTGGGTCGACCGCCGCCTTCCCCTGGAGAGCTTCACCTCAAATACGATGCGCACTCCATCGCCGACCCGCAAGGGCGACAAGACATGGGTCGACTGCTTCCCTCTCCTTCGGAGCTACGCTGCGAATACAAAAGTTGTCTCGAATGAAGAATAGGTTCAGTCAACAGGAGATTCATAAAGATATTCAACGGTAAACCAAGTTCAGATAAATTCTAAAGGTTCCGGATGGCAGATCAAAGTACTCGGGCATGCAGCCTGAAAAAGTTTAAACGGTTACAAAAACCACTCGGCATTCCGCGGCAAATTTAAGGTGGGACATTAGAGTTTGTTCACTCCGCGGGAGGAGGGCTGGCAGGCTCGACGAACTCATCCAGGTCGACGCCGTCGGCTATCTGAGTGGCTGCAGCGATGAAAGTCTCCATAAAGGTTCGGAAGTCATGTTTCTGGGTGTTGGCGACCTTGATTGCTGCCAGTTTGTCTTGTCGCACCTCCTTGCAGTGGACACGAACCAAAGACAGAGCCACGTCAGCGCCACACCGAGCAGCAGACTTCTTCCACTCCTGCACTCGGTCTGGGATTTCATTTAGTCGAGTCATCAGGGACTCAAGATCATTTTGGAGCACAGCCTCTGGCCAAAGTGCCGGGTCAATCCGTGACATGGCGAACTTCAGTCGAGCCAAGTAGTCCACGACACTGTCGATGCGAGATTCCAGACGGAGCAGATTCATGGCAGTTTCGTCTTTCACGGGAGAGTTGATTGGATCCAAACCTGGTTCGATCTGCCCAGTCTCCTCTTCAAAGTTCTGGCAAAACTCTGCATTCACGATCCAAGGATAAGTCAATTTTCATACACTGAATCGACACAAAAAAATCAGTCGGAACAGAATGTGCACCTTCAAGCTTGATGAACAACTTCTTGGCAAGACTTCTCAGATAGCTCTCCAGATCATCCCTCCTGCGAGCAATGCCTTCCATTTTCTCGCCCTGGATGAGATTCGCCTTCTTCCAGCGCGAGCACTCCTTGTTGGAGTCATTCAGAGCGGTCTTCAGCCTGGTATTCTCTTCCTCCAACTGGCCGACCGAAGCCAGCTTCTGGTCGGCCAGAGCGGTCCTGTCGTCAGCCTCCTTATGAGCAACAGCCAAATCCTGATCCTTCTTCGCCAGAGCTTCTCTCAGTTTTTCTGCAAAGATATGACGATTGATTCAGAAATAGCAGAAGGGTACTCGAGCCTAAAACTGACCAGTTGACAAACTCGTCTTACCAGCGGCACCGTCCCTGACCTTTTGCAGCTCTGTCCTGGCCAGCTCCAAGTCAAGGTTCAGTTGAATCTGCTGCTTCTCCAAGTCAGCAAAGCGAGCTCCAAGATCACAAGATTTTTGAAATCAAAGGGGAGAAGTTATTTTACAGCAAAAAACAACAAAGGCAATAAATACTAAGACTACGGTCGACTGCCCGCAGTCCACCATAGTCTCGGGGACTACACCCAGTGGGTGCACTTTGCATGCCCCCACCGGTTCTGATCCCACTCGACCGGCCCGCCGAAGTCGAGTCCAAAAAAAAGAGCAGAAAGAGAGAAAGTAGAACTCAGACTACAGTCGACTGCCAGCAGTCCACCGTAGTCTCGGGGACTACACCCAGTGGGTGCACTTTGCGTGCCCCCACCGGTTCTGATCCCACTCGACCAGACCGAGTGGAAGACAAAACACAATACATTCGACAAAATACAAAGACTACAGTCGACTGCCAGTAGTCCACCGTACTCTCGGGGACTACACCCAATGGGTGCACTCAGCGTGCCCCCACTAGTCCAAAAAATTCAATCGACACACCCAGTGGGTGTACAGATGAAAAGATTTTCGGAAAGATTCTTCAGATAGCATATCCTAACAGAACAAGCGGCGACCAACTAACCTGAACGTTGCTCTGGAGAGCCGAGCTGGCATCATAGGAGGCTTGGCTGGCGTCCCGCACCGTCTTCATCTTCTCCATCATAATGCCCGCCTGGCGTATGTCTTCCCTAGCAGCATTCACCTCATCCTCTGGGACATGATGGGTCGCAAAAAGTGAAGGTGGGTCGACAGGGGCCCGAGCAGTCGACGAAGAAGGCAAGGCACTCGACAGTGGCTCGGCGAAGGTGTCAGAACCCTGATTGACGTCGCCAGTGTCCTGAACGACTGGTTCCGCCCTTGGCGTCGACTGTAGCGCCTCACTTACAGGAGCTCGCCTATTCTTCCTCGTCAAAGGCCTCTCAGACTCTTCATCATCATCAGGGAGGTCAATAATGTTGGGAGCTGTGCAAAGTTCAATTGCCAAAATCATGTCACCCAAATGATGCACATTGCAGTTGAATCGACCGAATAAAGATAGTATGGCAGAAATCATACCCGGATTAGAAGTGACCGCATCCTCCATCACCTCATCATCATCCCTGTAAGCTGAGGTCCCGGAAGTGGCAGCGCTGACAATTCCAAAGTTCGTCCAGTTAAAACAAAAAAACAAACAGCATGGAGCGCTGAGTGAATACAAAGAGAGACACTCACGCGGAGGCGACGGAGATATCAATCTTGATCTTCGGCAACGCCTTCCGAGTCCTCGGCTCTATAACTTTGGGGTGCTTTGGCGCCTTCTCAGTCGGGGTTGGTGAAGAGATCCGAGGACGCTTCGAAGACTGACCAGACTGAGTAGTTGCCTTGTCGCGGGCACTCGGCCGTTCTTGGTCAAGCTTGGATCGCCTCTCCCTGCGAGGGGGCGACTCGACTTCTTCTCCATCGCTTGAGTCGTCGCTTCCTGCATCCCCTTCACCATCGGAAGTCCACTCGCCACTGTCACCGCCACTCACCTCGCCTTCCAGAACTTGCTCTTGCTCCCCGTTGGGCATTGAATACATTTCAATAATGGGCTGAAAGAAAGCAGGGGGAACAAAGTCAGTCGACACAATATAGGCAGCTGCACGAGTGAATTCAGATTACAAGCAAAAACTCAGAATCAGACCTGCTCTGGTGCATGAGACTGGTCGAATGGGGGAACTCTCCTGGCTCCCCTGGGATTGTCCTTGTTCCCGGTAATGCCCGACAGCCACTTCTCCAGCGTGTCGTCGTCGACCTCCTCCGGGTGGATCCGAGTGGAGTCTTCAAGACCCGAATACATCCACATCGGATGGTCTTGAGCTTGAAGAGGCTGGATGCGTCGATGAAGGAAGACCTCCAAGAGATCCATACCAGTGACCCCGTAACGAATAAGCTGGACCACTCGATCGACCAACACCTTCACGTGCACCTTCTCCTCCAGGAGCACCTTCGAAGGGGAGGGTTTCTCCACTCGGTCCATGATAAAGGGAGGGAGGCCAGTCGATTGCCCTGGCGTAGACTGGTCTTTACAGTAAAACCAGGTCGACTGCCATCCGCGAACTGAGTCAGGAAGAATCATGCCCGGAAAGGAGCTTTCCCTCTCGTCTGGATGGCAAGACCCCCACACATCTAGATCACTTGGGTCCTCTCATCACTCGGATTAGCCTTTTTCACTATCTGGGAGCGAGAAGTGAAAATATTCTTGAAAAGACCCCAGTGAGGCCGGCAACCCAGGAAATTCTCACACAAAGAAATGAAAGCGGCGAGATAAACGATTGAGTTGGGGGTAAAATGGTGGAGTTGTGCCCCAAAGAAGTTCAGAAACCCTCGAAAGAAAGGGTGAGGAGGCAAGGAAAATCCACGGTCGACGTGGGTGGCAAGAAGAACACGCTCACCCTCCCGAGGTTGCGGCTCAGATTCCTTCCCCGGAAGCCGCGCCGAGTCATAGGGGATCAGCCCCCCTTCGGCCAGGTCGTCGAGGTCTTCTTGGGTCATCCTCGAGTGGATCCAGTCGCCCTAGATCCAACCCTTTGGCAGGCTGGTCGCCTTCCCCTTCAACCTCGTCGTCGCCTTCTTTGCCTGCTCCAGAGCTGCCATCTTCTCCTTCCCCATTGTCGCCGGCGAGACGCGTATGGAGCGGTGGTGCTGGGGCGAGAACAAGCGCAGCGGGGGGCCGTGAAGAGGAGAAGAGGAAATGGGAACGCACTGTTCGAGAGACTCCGGTCCAACGCCTTATATGAGGCCGCTTCCGAGTGGCTGACGGGTAGGCCCGGGTGGCTCTGTCAAATCCCGTAACGATCGCGCGTGCGATACGTGGCGAAAAAGGCGGCGCGGGGATCGAGGCGGCTCCGCTCTATCCCATCCGATTACTGCGGCCTCCCCCGTCCCGCGCGGTTCCCAAAATTCGGATCCCACGAAATCTGCGGGCAGCAAACAACTTGTCAGACCAAAGATCTCCTCCGCACCGTCAGTCGAAGCCTTACAAGTAAAGAAACTCACTCGACGAAGAGTTAAGAATGGATCAAGGCGACTGAAAAGGAAGTTGCTGTCATCACTCAAGTCCGTTGATCCGAAACAAGATATGCTCACGGCATGAAAAACGAGTCGGAGAAGTTCTCAACTCCTTCCCCACTCAAACCTCGATCCATTCGGGGGCTAATGATGCAGCTATGTACCTAGGGTAGGGTCATGGACCTGTCCTAACTGCCCTACCCAAGGACACCTCTAGGAGAAATCACCTTTCAATCGACTTGGATGTGTATCACTCGACAGACTCGAAGACACTCGACCAAGAAGCAATCACTCGACCAAGAAGCAATCACTCGACCAAGATCCAACCACTCGACGGCCAGGAGACCTAAAGTCACTCCACACGCTAATGGTCGGACATTAAGTAGCTTTTATGGTCATCATAGCACTTTATTACTAGCGTTACCAGTAACGCCCTGCCTTAATGTACATTGAACCCTTTGTAACATGGGCTGGCCGGGGTCCTGGCGCACTCTATATAAGCCACCCCCTCCTCCAAGACAAGGGTTCGCACCTCTGTAATTCATACTCACATAATCCAGTCGACCGCCTCCGGGCTCCGAGACGTAGGGCTATTACTTCCTCCGAGAAGGGCCTGAACTCGTAAACCTTGCGTGCTTACAACTTCTCCATAGCTAAGATCTTGCCTCTCCATACTTACCCCCCTACACTACTGTCAGACTTAGAACCACGACAGGAGGCCTGCGCCTCTTTCGATATGTATCCCTGTTTGTGCTAGCCTTCTTAAGGGAAACTTGTTTAACTTATGTCTGTTCCTAGATATTGTTGCTTCCGCTGACTCGTCTATGATCGAGCTCTTGTATTCGATCCCTCGAGGCCCCTGGCTTGTAATATGATGCTTGTATGACTTATTTTATTTTTAGAGTTGTGTTGTGATATCTTCCCGTGAGTCCCTGACCTTGATCGTACACATTTGCATGCATGATTAGTGTACGGTCAAATCGGGGGCGTCACATATTTGGAAGCACAAGTAGTATCTCTACTTGGTGCAAGGAAATTGGCTAGCATGAGAGGGAAAAGCAAGCTCAACATGTTGGATGATCCATGACAATATAATTTATCTCAGATGAAAGAAAACATAACCCATTACGTTGTCTTCCTTGTCCAACATCAACTCTTAGCATGTCATACTTTAATGAGTGCTCACAATCATAAAAGATGTCCAAGATAGTATATTTATATGTGAACCTCTCTTTCTTTATTACTTCCTATTAATTGCAATGATGACCAAAACTATGTTTGTCAACTCTCAACAACTTTTATTCATCATACTCTTTATATATGAGCTCATTACTTTCCATAGGATCCATATGATCTCTTTGTTTCTTCTTATTCTTTCTCTTTTTATTTTATTCCCTTAAGATCATAGCAAAATAATCAAGCCCTTGACTCAACACTAATCTTTATTATATATAGCTCATGGACTCGATTACATAAAGGGATCGTAAAGCAAAACTCACAACTAGATCATACTAAAGCTTTATTCTATTGGATCAAGATATTACCAAAAGGATCGAACTAAGAAAAACGGTAAAGATAAAAGTGATGGTGATACGATACCGGGGCACTCCCCCAAACTTGGCAGTTGCCAAGGGGAGTGCCCATACCCATGTGATTATATCTCTTTTGCTGGTGAAGGAGATGGAGTTGTTGATGATGTAGGCTTGTCGTCCCTCTTCCAAGGCATGGGCTCACCATCATAGGAGGACGATCGAGTCTCCTGAATCCTCAAATCTGCAGTCAAACTCATCCTCTTGAATCTATATTCATACTCACAGTTTTGATTTTGTAGGTCATAGATCTGGGCTTGAAGGTGCTCGATTTTATCATGAAGCTTGAAGATGGCCTCCCCAATGTCCTTGACGTCCAGCTTGTATTTGTTGGTGAACTCCGTGATCATTATGTGATTGGAGTCGAGTCCACGCTCCACCATCTCCTGACACTTGAAAACTTGTTGCTCCAATGCCTCGAGCCTTGCCTCCGTGCTTCCGGTCCTCCTTGGTCCCTCAACATCGCGGATGTGCAACAACCCATCACGCATCTCAATGGTTTGAGGGTGTTGCAGCACCTCCGCGAGGTAGGGGTTGATGACCTTCTCGAAGAACTTGTCCTTGGGGGGAGCTTGAAGACGACATGACGACCTAGATCTGTCAGAAAAACAGCTCGAAACAAAGATAAGACATATTTGCGTGATACGGTGGTCAAAACCTTTGGGAGATTATATAATGAATTTTTACCGACCAAAAGAAGTATCATGCAAGAAAACAGAGTCCAGAGAGCACACGAGGTGCCGACGAGGCAGGGGGCGCGCCCAGGGGGGTAGGGCGGGCCTCCCACCCTCGTGGGAGTGTCCTTTCCGGTCTGCTTCTTATTTTCCTATTTTTCTAAATATTCCAAAACGAAGAAATATTGCCATTAGAACTGTGTTGGAGTCAGTTTACTTACCATACCACGTACTTATTCCTTTTCGGAGTCTGAAACGTTCCGGAAAGTGTCCCTTATGTATTCCTCCGGGGTTACGGTTTCAATAATATTAGTTTCAACATTTATGGGATTACCTGAGATATAGTGTTTTATTCTTTGACCGTTCACCACCCTCGGATCTGTGCCTTCGAAGTTGTTGATTTTTATGGCACCGGAACGATAGACCTCCTCTATAACGTAAGGACCTTCCCATTTAGAGAGAAGTTTTCCTGCAAAAAATCTTAAACAAGAGTTGTATAGAAATACATAATCACCTACATTGAACTCACGCTTTTGTATCCTTTTATCATGCCATCTTTTAACTTTTTCTTTAAATAGCTTGGCATTTTCATAAGCTTGGGTTCTCCATTCATCAAGTGAGCTAATGTCAAAAAGCCTCTTCTCACCAGCAAGTGTCAAGTCATGGTTGAGCTCTTTAATAGCCCAATATGCCTTATGTTCTAGTTCAAGAGGTAAGTGATATGTTTTACCATAAACCGTTTTATACGGAGACATACCCATAGGATTTTTATATGCAGTTCTATAGGCCCATAATGCATCATCAAGTTTCTTGGACCAATTCTTTCTAGACCTATTAACAGTCTTTTCAAAATTAATTTGAGCTCTCTGTTACTCAATTCTACATGACCACTAGACTGTGGGTGATAAGGAGATGCAATCCTATGATTAACGTCGTACTTAGCAAGCATTTTACGAAAGGCACCATGAATAAAATGTGAACCACTATCAGTCATTAAATATCTAGGGACTCCAAACCTCGGGAAAATAACTTCTTTAAGCATCTTAATAGAGGTGTTATGATCGGCACTACTAGTTGGAATAGCTTCTACCCACTTAGTAACGTAATCAACAACAACTAAAATATGTGTATACCCATTAGAGGAAAGAAAGGGTCCCATATAATCAAAGTCCCAAACATCAAATGGTTCAATAACAAGTGAATAATTCATAGGCATTTCTTGACGTCTACTAATATTACCAATTCTTTGACATTCATCACAAGACAAGACAAACTTACGGGCATCCTTGAAGAGAGTAGGCCAATAAAAATCGGATTGCAATACCTTGTGTGCAGTTCTATCTCCAGCATAGTGTCCTCCATAGGCTTCGGAGTGACACTTGTGTAGGATCTATTCCTGTTCATGCTCAGGTACACATCGTCTAATAACACCATCTACTCCTTCTTTATAAAGATGTGGGTCATCCCAAAAGTAATGTCTCAGATCATAGAAGAACCTTTTCTTTTGATGGTATGTGAAACTAGGTGGTATAAATTTAGCAACAATATAATTAGCATAATCAGCATACCATGGAGCAGTTCGAGAAGCATTTATGACATTTAGTTGTTCATCAGGAAAGCTATCATCAATAGGTAGTGGGTCATCAAGAACATTCTCTAACCTAGACAAGTTATCTGCAACGGGGTTCTCAGCTCCCTTTCTATCAATAATATGCAAATCAAATTCTTGTAGCAAGAGAACCCATCTAATAAGTCTAGGTTTAGCATCTTTCTTTTCCATATGGTATTTAATAGCAGCATGATCAGTGTGAATAGTCACTTTAGAATCAACAATATAAGGTCTAAACTTACCACAAGCAAATACAACTGCTAAGAATTCCTTTTCAGTGGTAGCATAATTTCTCTGGGCATTGTCTAGAGTTTTACTAGCATATTGAATGACATTTAATTTCTTATCAACTCCGTGCCCTAGAACAGCACCTACATCATAATCACTAGCATCACACATAATTTCAAAGGGTAAATTCCAATCAGGTGGCTGAACGATAGGTGCAGAAATCAATGCTTTCTTAAGTATTTCAAATGCTTCTACACAATCATCATCAAACACAAAAGGAATATCATTTTGCAATAGATTAGTTAGAGGCCGAGAAATTTTTGAGAAGTCCTTAATGAACCTCCTAAAAAAACTGGCGTGACCGAGGAAGCTTCTTATACCTTTAATATCCTTGGGACATGGCATCTTTTCAATAGCATCAACTTTAGCTTTATGAACTTCAATACCTCTTTCAGAAATTTTATGCCCCAAGACAATACCTTCATTAACCATAAAGTGGCATTTCTCCCAATTCATAACAAGATTAGTTTCTTCACATCTCTGCAAAACTCGATCAAGGTTGCTCAAGCAATCATCAAAAGAGGATCCATAAACAGAGAAATCATCCATGAACGCCTCACATATCTTTTCACAAAAGTTAGAGAATATAGCCATCATGCATCTTTGAAAGGTAGCAGGTGCATTACATAAACCAAAAGGCATACGTCTATAAGCAAAAGTACCGAAAGGGCAAGTAAAAGTGGTCTCTGATTGATCATCAGATGACACAGGTATTTGAGAGAAGCAAGAGTAACCATCTAGAAAGCAAAAATGAGTATGTTTGGATAATCTTTCTAGCATTTGATCATTAAAAGGCAAAGCGTAATGATCTTTTTTAGTAGCCTTATTTAATTTGCGGAAATCAATTACCATCCTATAACCCGTAATAATTCTTTGCGGGATCAATTCATCTTTATCATTAGGAACAACAGTAATACCTCCCTTCTTGGGATACAATGAACTGGACTTACCCACTGACTATCAGTAACACGATAAATTATACCTGCCTCAAGGAGCTTTAATATTTATTTTCTTACCACTTCTTTCATCTTAGGATTCAACCGTCGTTGATGATCAATAACTGGTTTGGCGTCTTCCTCCAAATTTATTTTGTGTTGACATAGAGTGGGACTAATGCCCTTCAGATCATCAAGAGTATATCCAATAGCAGTACGATGCTTCTTCAGAGTTTTCAATAATTTCTCTTCCTCCTTCTCTGAAGGGTTAGCACTAATAATAATAGGATATATTTTCTTTTCATCAAGATAAGCATATTTAAGAGTATCAGGTAATGGTTTAAGCTCAAACACGGGATCACCCTTAGGTGGAGGAGGATCCCCTAGGATTTCGACCGGCAAGTTGTGTTTCAGAATAGGTCCGTGTTTAAAGAATACTTCATATATTTCCCTTCTTTCATTCATGAACATATCATTTTCATGGTCTAGCAAATATTGTTCTAATGGGTCAGTAGGAGGCATGGCAATAGAAGCAAGACCAATGATTTCATCTTTACTAGGCAACTCTTTATCATGGGGTTGTCTACGAAATTTAGAAAAATTAAACTCATGAGACATATCCCCTAAATCAACAGAGACAATATCCTTATTGCAGTCTATCTTAGCATTGACAGTATTCAAGAAGGGTCTACCAAATATAATGGGACAAAAGCTATCTTGAGGGGAACCAAGAACAAGAAAATCAGTAGGATATTTAGCCTTCCCACACAAGACTTCAACGTCTCTAACAATCCCAATTGGTGAAATAGTATCTCTATTAGAAAGCTTAATGGTAACATCAATACCTTCTATCTTAGCTGGTGCAATATCATGCATAATTTCTTTGTATAAGGAAATAGGTATTGCACTAGCACTAGCACCCATATCACATAAGCCATGATAAAAATGATCTCCTATTTTAACAGAAATAACAGGCATGCCCACGTCAGGTCTATGTTTATCTTTAGCACCAGGTTTAGCAATTCTAGCAGTCTCATCACATAAGTAAATAACCATCCCATCAATATTATCGGCCAAGAGATCTTTAACCATAGCAACATTAGTAGCAACTTTAACTTGCTCAGGGGGTTTAGGTGTCTTAACATTACTTTTGTTGTTGAAGCTTTAGCATGATTCTTTATTCTAATAGGGAAAGGTAGTTTCTCAACATAAGCAGTAGGAACAATAGGATCATTATAAGTGATAGTCTTTTCTTCAACTTTAATAGGTGCAACTACTTTTACTTCAATGGGAGGATTATATTTAAACCACTTCTCCTTAGGGAGATCAACATTAGTAGCAAAAGATTCACAGAAAGAAGCTACTATCTCAGAGTAAGTCCATATTTAGTGCTAAATTTACGGAAAATATCGGTATCCATAAAAGATTTAACACAATCAAACTTAGGTGTTATACCTGACTCCTTACCTTGGTCGAGATCCCAATCTTCAGAGTTGCGTTTAATTCTCTCCAATAAATTCCATTTGTATTCAATAGTCTTCATCATAAAGGAACCAGTACAAGAAGTGTCGAGCATGGAGCGATTGTTGTCAGAAAGCCGAGCATAAATTTTTTGAATAATCATTTCTCTTGAGAGCTCATGATTGGGGCATGAATATAACATTGACTTAATCCTCCCCCAAGCTTGAGCGATGCTTTCTCCTTCGCGAGGCCAAAAATTATATATATAATTACGATCACGATAAACAAGATGCATAGGATTAAACTTCTGATGGAATTCCAATTTCAACCGTTTGTAGTCCCATGATCCCATATCATCACATAGCCTATACCATGTCAATGCATCTCCCTTCAAAGATAAAGGGAAGACCTTCTTCTTGATAACATCACCAGGCATACCTGCAAGCTTAAATAATCCACAAACTTCATCCACATAGATTAAGTGTAAGTCGGTATGCAATGTTCCATCTCCTGCAAAAGGATTAGCTAGCAGTTTCTCTATGTAGCGACCCGACCCGAATGGATCAAGTCTCTGTGCTTAAGTGTCATCCCTGGATCAGTATGCTGACACACACAGTACTCGAGGATTTATAATAGAGGTAAATCACATATATAAGTAATGTAAATACTATTACCTCAATCCAAAATAGCGGAAGTAACAAGGTTGTGGATTCCCATCAACATCAACGGCAAAGTTGAGTGTAGAAATCGTAACCCTAACGTATCACTTACTCGTCGTAAGATAATCCTGCAACATGAGACGTTGCAGCCACAAAGGGTTAGTACATTGAATGTACTGGAAAATTCACACCATAGAGAATGATGAAAAATGGCTATCACTACATGCATATATGGCTGGTGGAAAAGCTCTATGGTTATAATGTTTTTGCGAAAAGCCAATTTTTCCCTACTTCAAAAGGAATAAATTCAATTACTTTCATGGTGGTTGTTAAACATTGAGAATGGTTGACAGCATTCTCAATCCCAATTAAGCATCATCATTAACCCAACAACATTAATTTTAGAGTAACATGTTGAGATTCACATGATAATCCAGATACTAGATACTCAAGATGTCCATAACCGGGGACACGACTAATCATGATTAGTTTGTTACACTCTGCAGAGGTTTGCGCACTTTTCCCCACAAGACTCGATCGCCTCCATTGGATTTCTCGCACTACATGGTGTTTGAGAAACGGATGACCGAGACACAGTCTTTCAGAAGCGCTAGCACCTTATGATGGATAGACCGGTACACCTACTTTCCCCTACATCTGCTAGTCTACCCTGTAAGAGTTCGCACGACTTAATCAACTATGCCAGAGCCCATAATGGCTTGTGGCTGCACACGGAAGTTTCTAGTTTGAAAAAATCTCATGATCCCTTTGAGCCTGGGTGGCGGTCCAAAAGAAAACAGGCAGGTCCTGGAATACCCAGGTGCCTCAATCCACCCAGATGTGTGTTTAAGTTGCCACCTTAGATAAACCATTAATTATCAATCTCACATCTGTCATGGATTTCACTCACCCAATCCACGTCTACTAGCATAGCATGGCATAATAAGCAAACGTAGAAGTAACTCCCAAAGGTTTGATAATAAACAGGTAATAGGTACTACCTCATCTACTTCCCATCCCACAGTTTAATTAGATCCTAATCATGCAATGTGTGAAGATTGATCTAATGCAAAAAAACTGGGTTGTAGAAAAGGTATGATCAAAGTGTGAACTTGCCTGCAATGTTGATGAAGATGATTCGCACTCAAAACTCTTGATAGCTCTACTCGTCACACTCCGGTCAATCTATCGTAAGCAAGCAATAGTAACCACACATAAGCAATCACTCAAAAGATCAGAAAGAATGAAGAAGACGATTCGGAAAACTTCAAAACCAAGCAAATAACTCTTGCAACATAAAACAATTTCTAACAATACAAAAATTATGTGAATTTGGCCTTATCAGAAAGTTTAGGTCAAGAGCTTCGATTTGCAAAAAGAATCAACTCAACCGGAGCTACGAAACTCAAGTTATGATCAAACGAAGTTTGAATTCAAATCTGATCTAATTCAAATTTTAAACTTTTCAAAAACATGTTTGAGTTGGATTAATGGATAGAGGGGATCATGACGAAGATGTGGGCGCTGCTTTCGTTGAATTTGGACTAACGAGTAAAAAGTTGTGATCGTTTGAAGAACAGGGGCCAATTTGTAAATAAAATATTCACAAATAGGTCCCTGGCAGAAAACTAAAATAAAAAGAAAAAGACTAAATAGCGGACGTTTGCTACCGAACGCTAATGAACGAAAACCGTTCGCTACAAACCCTAAACTAGCGAGCGTTCACTTTATAACTAAACCTAATAAAAAAAGATCTAGGCTTTCTGAATAAAACCGAAAACGAATAAAAATAAACCGGGGAGGTTCGCGGTTTATACCGGTTGGGTATTCGTTGAAAACCGGCGGATTTCAGCGGTGGATCGAGTCCGGCGAGTCGGCGCGGCTCCGGCGAGGGCAGCACGCTCCGGCGCGGCGGCGGCAGCGGCGCAGGGCAGCGGAGGCAGCAGCTACGCGGGGCGGCGAGGGGCTAGGCGAGGCGCGGCTGCGGCGGAGGGGCGGAGTGCGGCGCACGGGGTGGAGGCGCGGGACAGTAGCGGCAGCGGTCACGGCGGATCTTCGCCGGCGGCGGCGATGCGCGGGATGCGAGGCGAGGCGTGGCAAGAGGAGAGACGGGGTGTCCGGGCGGCGGCCTTATAGGAGGAGGGGAGAGGCGAGACGTGGGGAAGGGGCAAGGGCGGCGCGGAGTCCGGCCATGGGACGGCGGTGGCGCATGCCCGAGCGGGTCTCCCGCTCGGGAGGAGGGAGGCGGTGCGGCTGTGCTGGGCCGTGGCCTGGCTTGGGAGCTGGGCCGGCCCAGTCGGCGAGGAGGGGTTTTTTTTAATAAACAATTTTTTTCAGAGAACAAAAATAATAAAAACAAAAATAACTAAAATATTATATAGGCATATAATATATCAAAATTTTCAGAAAAAGATTTTTTACACGGTGAACATTTTCCTAGCATTAAATAAAATACACACAAATTCTAATAATTCAAAGAGTGCTACTGGTCTATTAAAATCCAACAAAAATCATTTTTAAAATACCAAAATGATTTCAAATTAATTTTTCTCCAATTTTCTAATGTAGGGAATCATGTTACCCTAATTTCCATATAGTTTATTTTTGGAGAAAAATAATTTGAGTAAAACTCAAATAACTCCAAATTGAAAATAAATTCAAAAGAGCTTTGAATTTAATTCTTTGAAACTCCCAACTCATATTTTATATAATTTGAAGAAGTCATTTTATCTTCTCTCATGAAAATCATTGAGTTGCATAAAGTTTCAGAATTGGAAATATTTTCCAAATGAAATTCAAATATTTTCAACACCCCTTGTCATTTAAATAAATGGAAGAAGTCATGTCATCTTCTCTCCAGGGTTTTGTGGTGAAAAGAATTTGAATTCATGGAGATCATAAAATGCAAAAATGAAAGTTTGGGAAAGTCCTTTTATTCCCTCTCATTTAACTTTCAAAAGTTTCAAATTCACTCACTTTCAGTCAATCAATCAAACAATCCATCCAATCTATCTATTTATTATAACATTCCATAATTTAGAATTTTGGGATGTTACACTCTATCATACCTGAAGGAATTTCAAAGTAAACATTTTCATTTTCAGTAGGTTGAGTAGGTTGAGGAGCAACTATTTGCTCTACCGATCGAGGTGAAGATACCCCGAACAAACCCCTCAAAGGATTATGTTCCATAGTAACAAGTGACCATAAATTTCAGCACACTATATAAACTTTTTCCTTACCAAATTCCACCTACCAAAGGCGCTTCACTCCCCGGGAATGGCGCCAGAAAAGAGTCTTGATGACCCACAAGTATAGGGGATCTAGCGTAGTCCTTTCGATAAGTAAGAGTGTCGAACCCAACAAGGAGCAGAAGGAAATGATAAGCGGTTTTCAGCAAGGTATTCTCTGCAAGCACTGAAATTGTCGGTAACAGATAGTTTTGTGATAAGGTAATTTGTAAAAAGTATCAAGTAATAAAAGTAAATAAGGTGCAGCAAGATGGCCGAATCCCTTTTGTAGCAAAGGACAAGCCTGGACAAACTCTTATATGATGTAAAGCGCTCCTGAGGACACATGGGAATTATCGTCAAGCTAGTTTTCATCACGTTCATATAATTCGCGTTCGATACTTTGATAATTTGATATGTGGGTGGACCGGTGCTTGGGTACTGTACTTACTTGGACAAGCATCCCACTTATGATTAACCCCTATTGCAAGCATCCGCAACTACAACAGAAGTATTAAGGTAGACCTAACCATAGCATGAAACATATGGATCCAAATCAGCCCCTTACGAAGCAACACATAAACTATGGTTTAAGCTTCTGTCACTCTAGAAACCCATCATCTACTTATTACTTCCCAATGCCTCCCTCTAGGCCCAAGCAATGGTGAAGTGTCATGTGGTCGACGTTCACATGACACCACTAGAGGGATGACAACATACATCTCATCAAAATATCGAACGAATACCAAATTCACATGACTACTAAAAGCAAGACTTCTCCCATGTCCTCAGGAACAAACGTAACTACTCACAAAGCATATTCATGTTCATAATCAGAGGGGTATTAATATGCATAATGGATCTGAACATATGATCTTCCACCAAGTAAACCAACTAGCATCAACTACAAGGAGTAATCAACACTACTAGCAACCCACCGGTTCCAATCTGAGGTTTGGATACAAAGATTAGATACAAGAGATGAACTAGGGTTTGAGATGAGATGGTGCTGGTGAAGATGTTGATGGATATTGAACCCCTCTCGATGAGAGGATCGTTGGTGATGGCGATGGTGATGTTTTCCCCCGCCCAGAGGGAAGTTTCCCTGGCAGAACAGCTCCGCCGGAGCCCTAGATTGGTTCCGCCAAGGTTCCACCTCGTGGCGGCGGAGTCTCGTCCCGAAAGCTTGCTTATGATTTTTTCCTCCATGAAAGACTCCATATAGCAGAAGATGGGCATCGGAGGGCCAACAGGGGGCCCACGAGGCAGGGGCGCGCGCCCCCCACCCTCGTGGCTGATGGGTGGCCCCCCTCTGGTACTTCTTGCGCTCAATATTTTTTATATATTCTGAAACATGCTCCCGTGAAGTTTCAGGACTTTTGGAGCTGTGCAGAATAGGTCTCTAATATTTGCTCCTTTTCCAGCCCTGAATCCCAGCTGCTGGCATTCTCCCTCTTCATGTAAACCTTGTAAAATAAGAAAGAATAGGCATAAGTATTGTGACATAATGTGTAATAACAGCCCATAATGCAATAAATATCGATATAAAAGCATGATGCAAAATGGACGTATCAAGGAGCCAGGCAACCCATCTTGGCCAAAACTTAAGTCATAACGATGCATATAATGGCGAAGAAAAGGTACATATGCAGAAGAGGACACATATGTGTTGAGCTTGATGCTTG
Source organism: Triticum urartu (assembly GCF_003073215.2). Classification (NCBI taxonomy): domain Eukaryota; kingdom Viridiplantae; phylum Streptophyta; class Magnoliopsida; order Poales; family Poaceae; genus Triticum; species Triticum urartu. Next base: position 473,869,367 of record NC_053023.1, read on the forward strand.
GAAAATAATAATAAGCTTCTGTAAAAGAAGCCCCCATGTATTATGAGTGCATACATTTAAGGATGTGCACATCATAGGTGTGCGGTTTGGCCGCACAAGAGCTAAAGAGCTAGGGAAAAATAAAAGAGGGTAAAAAATGAAAACAAGGGAGAAGAAGACGAACAAAGAGTACGGCTCTAGGCATAGAATCTTCGGAGTCTTGCGGCATTCCATGGGTTCGGCTCGAGGCGATTGTCACATGCATCACGCAGGCGGTACGCTCCTCCAGTGAGAACCTCATCTATGATGAAGGGACCCTCCGACTTGGGTTTGAGTTTGTCCTTTTTCTTCTCTGGTAAGCGTAGAACGAGTTCACCAACATTATAAGTTTTGGCCCACAGTTCTCTACTTTGATATCTGCGAGCCTGCTGTTGATAAAATGCGGAACAGGCTTTTGCGACGTCGGGCTCCTTCTCCAGGGCATCTAAGCCGTCCTGCCGATCAAGCTCGGCCTCTCTCTCTTCATACATGCGCACTCGAGGTGAGTCATTAATAATATCGCAGGGAAACACAGCCTCTGTGCCGTACACCATGAAGAAGGGTGTATATCTGGTAGTGTGATTGGGCATGGTCTGCAACCCCTAGAGTATGGAGTCGAGCTCCTCAACCCAGTGCTTGTATGATTCTTTCAAAGACCGCGCTAGTCTAGGCTTAATGCCGCTCATAATAAGACCATTAGCTCGTTCGAATTGACCGTTTGTTTGTGGATGATAGACCGAGGCGTAATCGAGTTTAATGCCCAATTTAGCACACCAGGATTTCACTTCATTGGCTGTGAAATTGGAGCCGTTATTGGTGATGATGCTGTCTGGGACACCATAACGGTGCACGACACCGGATATAAAGTCTATCACCGGTCCAGCTTCGGCCGGTTTCACTGGTTTGCCCTCTATCCACTTGGTGAATTTATCTATCATGACTAACAGATATTTTTTCTTATGGCTCCCTCCTTTACCATTTTTCTGTACCAAGGAGCAAAGCCAACATAAAAATTGTGAAGAAGAATGGAAGTAGATTGCTTCCTGGTAGATCTATTTTGAGCATTGAAAATTCTATACCAAGCGTCTTTTAGATTTTCTCTCTCCCTTTGCTTAAAATTTAGAACTTCATTCTCAGGAGAGAACGGAGAAGATAGAGGACTTGCCATAGCGACAAGCAAACGGAAAAGAGGCGAATAGAGAAAGAGAAGGAGGATAGAGAGAGAGAGGGAGAATAAAACAGCAAGGGTGAAGTGGGGGAGAGGAAAATGAGAGGCTAATGGCAAATAATGTAATGTGGGAGATAAGGGTTGTGATGGGTACTTGGTATGTTGACTTTTGCGTAGAGTCCCCGGCAACGCCGCCAGAAATCTTCTTGCTACCTCTTGAGCACTGCGTTGGATTTCCTTGAAGAGGAAAGGATGGTGCAGCAAAGTAGCGTAAGTATTTCCCTCAGTTTTTGAGAACCAAGGTATCAATCCAGTAGGAGGCTACGCGTGAGTCCCTCGTACCTGCACAAAGCAAATAACTCCTCGCAACCAACGCGATAAGGGGTCGTCAATCCCTTCACGGTCACTTACGAGAGTGAGATCTTATAGATATGATAAGATAATATTTTTTGTATTTTTGTGATAAAGATGCAAAGTAAAATAAAAGCAAAGTAAATAACTAAGTATTGGAATATTAATATGATGAAGATAGACCCGGGGGCCATAGGTTTCACTAGTGGCTTCTCTCAAGAGCATAAGTATTTTACGGTGGGTGAACGAATTACTGTTGAGCAATTGACAGAATTGAGCATAGTTATGAGACTATCTAGGTATGATAATGTATATAGGCATCACGTCTGAGAGAAGTAGACCGACTCCTGCCTGCATCTACTACTATTACTCCACTCATCGACCACTATGCAGCATGCATCTAGAGTATTAAGTTCATGAAAACAGAGTAACACCTTAAGCAAGATGACATGATGTAGAGGGATAAATTCATGCAATATGATAAAAACCCCATCTTGTTATCCTCGATGGCAACAATACAATACGTGCCTTGCTACCCCTACTGTCACAGGGAAAGGACACCACAAGATTGAACCCAAGGCTAAGCACTTCTCCCATTGCAAGAAAGATCAATCTAGTAGGCCAAACCAAACTAATTATTCTAAGAGACTTGCAAAGATAACCAATCATACATAAAAATAATTCAGAGAAGATTCAAATATTGTTCATAGATAATCTTGATAATAAACCCACAATTCATCGGTCTCAACAAACACACCGCAAAAAGAAGATTACATCGAATAGATCTCCACAAGAGAGGGGGAGAACATTGTATTGAGATCCAAAAAGAGAGAAGAAGCCATCTAGCTAATAACTATGGACCCGAAGGTCTGAGGTAAACTACTCACACTTCATCGGAGAGGCTATGGTGTTGACGTAGAAGCCCTCCGTGATGGATGCCCCCTCCGACGGAGCTCCGGAACAGGCCCCAAGATGGGATCTCGTGGATACAGAAAGTTACGGCGGTGGAATTAGGGTTTTGGCTTCGTATCTGATCGTTTGGGGGTACACAGGTATATATAGGAGGAAGGAGTACATCGGTGGAGCAACAGGGGGCCCACAAGGGTGGAGGGCGCGCCTGGGGGGGTAGGCGCGCCCCCCTACCTCATGGCCTCCTCCTTTATTTCTTGACGTAGGGTCCAAGTCTCCTGGATCATGTTCGGTGAGAAAATCACGTTCCCGAAGGTTTCATTCCGTTTGGACTCCGTTTGATATTCCTTTTCTTCGAAACCCTAAAATAGGCAAAAAAACAGCAATTCTGGGCTGGGCCTCCGGTTAATAGGTTAGTCCCAAAAATAATATAAAAGTGGATAATAAAGCCCAATAATGTCCAAAATAGTAGATAATATAGCATGGAGCAGTCAAAAATTATAGATACGTTGGAGACGTATCATCCCTCGAACTCTTGATCCAGTTGAGGCCGAAGGAGAGTTTCTTTGATCTCTTATATGCATGATCACTTATAGCCTCATATTTCTTCTCCGATATTTGGGCTTTGTTTGGCCAACTTGATCTATTTATATTGCAATGGAAAGAGGTGCCCGGTAGTGGGTTCGATCTTACAGTGCTTGATCCCAGTGACAGAAAGGGAACCAACACGTATGTATCGTTGCTACTAAGGATAAAAAGATGGGATCTATATCTATGTAATAGATAAATGGATCTTGTCTACATCATGTCATTGTTCTTATTGCATTACTCTGTTTTTCCATGAACTTAATACAATCGATGCATGCTGGATAGCGGTCGATGTGTGGAGTAATAGTAGTAGATGCAGGCAGGAGTCGGTCTACTAATCTTGGACGTGATGCCTATGTAATGATCATTGCCTGGATATCGTCATAATTATTTGTGGTTCTATCAATTGCCCAACAATAATTTGTTTACCCACCGTTTGCTATCTTACTCGAGAGAAGCCACTAGTGAAACCTACGGCCCCCGGGTCTTTCTTTCTCATATATTTGCTTGCGATCTACTTTTCCTTTGCATTTTTATTCAGATCTATTAAACCAAAAATACAAAAATACTTTGCTGCCTTTATTTTATTTTTGATATATTATTTTAATCTACTACAAATTTCTGGCATCGTTACCCGAAAGGGGCTGACAACCCCTTTAACACGTTGGGTTGCGAGGTGTTGTTATTTGTGTGCAGGTGTTGTTTACGTTGTGTTGCTTGGTTCTCCTACTGGTTCGATAACCTTGGTTTCATCACTGAGGGAAAATACCTATTGGGGAACGCAGTATTTCAAAAAATTTCCTATGATCACGCAACATCTATCTAGGAGATGCATAGCAACAAGAGTGGAGAGTGTGTCTACATACCCTCGTAGACCAAAAGCGGAAGCGTTTAGTAACATGGTTGATGTATTCGAACGTCTTCGCGATCCAACCGATCAAGTACCGAACGTACGGCACCTACGTGATCTACACACGTTCAGCTCGGTGACGTCCCTCGAACTCTTGATCCAGTTGAGGTCGAAGGAGAGTTTCGTCAGCACGACAGCGTGTTGACAGAGATGATGAAGTTACCGACGCAGGGCTTCGCCTAAGCACTACGACAATATGACCGAGGTGGAAAACTGTGGAGGGGGCACCGCACACGGCTAAAGATCAACTTGTGTGTCTATGGGGTGCCCCCTCCCCCGTATATAAAGGAGGAGAGGAGGAGGAGGGCCAGCCTCAAGGGGCGCTCCCAAGGGAGGATTCCTACTCCTAGTAGGAGTAGGTTTCCCCCTTTCCTAGTCCAAGTAGGAGAAGAAGGAAGGAGAGGAAGAAGAGAAGGAAAGGGGGCCGCCCCCTAGCCCTAGTCCAATTCAGTTTGGGCTAGGGGGCGGGCGCCACCTCTTGGCCTGCTGCTACGTCTTGAGCTTGCGTTGGTTTTCCCCCAAGAGGAAGGGATGATGCAGCAAAGTAGCGTAAGTATTTCCCTCAGTTTTTGAGAACCAAGGTATCAATCCAGTAGGAGGCCACGCTCAAGTCCCTCGTACCTGCACAAAACGATAGCTACTCGCAACCAACACGATTAGGGGTTGTCAATCCCTTCACGGTCACTTATGAGAGTGAGATCTGATAGATATAATATTTTTGGTATTTTTGGTATAAAGATGCAAAGTAAAAAGTAAAGGCAAAGTAAAAAAGCAAAGCAAAATTAAAGTGATGGAGATTGATATGATGAGAATAGACCCGGGGGCCATACGTTTTACTAGTGGCTTCTCTCAAGAGCATAAGTATTCTATGGTGGGTGAACAAATTACTGTTGAGCAATTGACAGAATTGAGCATAGTTATGACAATATCTAGGCATGATCATGTATATAGGCATCATGTCCGTGACAAGTAGACCGAAATGATCCTGCATCTACTACTATTACTCCACTCATAGACCGCTATCCAGCATGCATCTAGAGTATTAAGTTAAAAACAGAGTAACGCCTTAAGCAAGATGACATGATGTAGAGAGATAAATTCATGCAATATGAAATAAACCCCATCTTGTTATCCTCAATGGAAATGATACAATACGTGCCTTGTTGCCCCTTCTGTCACTGGGAAAGGACACCGCAAGATCGAACCCAAAGCTAAGCACTTCTCCCATGGCAAGAACTACCAATCTAGTTGGCCAAACCAAACGGATAATTCGAAGAGACTTGCAAAGATAACCAATCATACATAAAAGAATTCAGAGAAGATTCAAATATTATTCATAGATAGACTTGATCATAAACCCACAATTCATTGGTCTCAACAAACACACCGCAAAAAGAAGATTACATCGAATAGATCTCCACAAGAGAGGGGGAGAACTTTGTATTGAGATCCAAAAAGAGAGAAGAAGCCATCTAGATACTAACTATGGACCCGAAGGTCTGAGGTAAACTACTCACACTTCATCAGAGGGGCTAGGAAGATGTAGAAGCCCTCCGTGATGACGGCCCTCTTCCAGCAGAGCTCCGGAACAGGCCCCAAGATGGGATCTCGTGGATACAGAAAGTTGCGGCGGTGGAATTAGGTTTTTGGCTCCTGTTCTGATCGTTTGGGGGTACCTAGGTATATATAGGAGGAAGGAGTACGTCGGTGGAGCACCGAGGGGCCCATGAGGCAGGGGGCGCGCCCTAGGGGGGGCGCCCCCCACCCTCGTGACCTCCTCTTTGACTCCTTGGAGTAGGGTCCAAGTCTCCTGGATCACATTCGGTGAGAAAATCACGTTCCCGAAGGTTTTATTGCGTTTGGAATCCGTTTGATATTCTATTTCTCCGAAACACTGAAATAGGCAAAAAAGCAGCAATTCTGGGCTGGGCCTCCGGTTAATAGGTTAGTCTCAAAAATAATATAAAAGTGTAAAATAAAACCCAATATAGTCCAAAACAGTAGATAATATAGCATGGAGCAATCAAAAATTATAGATACGTTGGAGACGTATCAGGCATCCCCAAGCTTAATTCCTACTCGTCCTCGAGTAGGTAAATGATAAAAAGAGAATTTTTGATGCGGAGTGCTACTTGGCATAATTTCAATGCAAATCTTCTTAATTGTGGTATGAATATTCAGATTAGAAAGATTCAAGACAAAAGTTTATATTGACATAAAAATAATAATACTTCAAGCATACCAACAAAGCAATTATGTCTTCTCAAAATAACATGGCCAAAGAAAGTTATCCCTACAAAATCATATAGTCTGGCTATGCTCCATCTTCACCACACAAAGTATTTAAATCATGCACAACCCCGATGACAAGCCAAGCAATTGTTTCATACTCTAAATTTTTCAATCTTTACGCAATACATGAGCGTGAGCCATGGATATAGCACTATACGTGGAATAGAATGGTGGTTGTGGAGAAGACAAAAAGGAGGGGAAGATAGTCTCACATCAACTAGGCGTATCAACGGGCTGTGGAGATGCCCATCAATAGATATCAATGTGAGTGAGTAGGGATTGCCATGCAACGGATGCACTAGAGCTATAAATGCATGAAAGCTCAAAAACAAACTAAGTGGGTGTGCATCCAACTTGCTTGCTCATGAAGACCTAGGGCAATTTGAGGAAGCCCATCATTGGAATATACAAGCCAAGTTCTATAATGTAAAATTCCCACTAGTATATGAAAGTGATAACATGAGAGACTCTCTACTATGAAGATCATGGTGCTACTTTGAAGCACAAGTGTGGTAAAAGGATAGTAGCATTGCCCCTTTTTATTTATTTTCTTTTTTGGGCCTTCTTTTTTTTTCTTTGGCCTATCTCTTTTTTTATTGGGATAATGCTCTATTAAATGATGATCATCACACTTTTATTTATTTACAACTCAATGATTACAACTCGATTCTAAAACAAAGTATGACTCTATATGGATGCCTCCGGCGGTGTACCGGGATATGCAATGAGTCAAGAGTGACTAGTATGAAAAAATTACGAACAGTGGCTTTGCCACAAATACTATGTCAACTACATGATCATGCTAAGCAATATGACAATGATGAATGTGTCATGATGAACTAGATGGTGGAAAGTTGCATGGAAATATATCTCGGAATAGCTATGGAAATGCCATAATAGGTAGGTATTGTGGCTGTTTTGAGGAAGGTATATGGTAGGTGTATGATACCGGCGAAAGGTGCTCGGTATTAGAGAGGCTAGCAAAGGTGGAAGGGTGAGAGTGCGTATGATCCATGGAGTCAACATTAGTCATAAAGAACTCATATACTTATTGCAAAAATCTAGAAGTTATCAAAGCAAAGTATTACGCGCATGCTAGGGGGATAGATTGGTAGGAAAAGACCATCGCTCGTCCCCGACCGCCACTCATAAGGAAGACAATCAATAAATAAATCATGCTCCGACTTCATCACATAACGGTTCACCATACGTGCATGCTACGGGAATCACACACTTTAACATAAGTATTCTTTAAATTCACAACTACTCAACTAGCATGACTTTAATATTATCACCTCCATATCTCAAAACAATTATCATGCTTCAATCTTTTCTTAGTATTCAACACACTCAAAAGAAAGTTTCACAAATCTTGAATACCAAGAATATTATTAGTAAGCAAATTACCATGCTATTAAAACAAATCCACCACCGTGCTCTAAAATATCTAAGTGAAGCACATGGAGCAAAATTATAACGCTCAAAAGATATAAGTGAAGCACATAGAGCAAAACTACATAGCTCAAAAGATATAAGTGAAGCACATAGAGCAAAACTACATAGCTCAAAAGATATAAGTGAAGCACATAGAGCAAAACTACTTAGCTCAAAAGATATAAGTGAAGCACATAGAGCAAAACTACTTATCTCAAAAGATATAAGTGAAGCACATGGAGTATTCTATCATATTTTAATTCATGTATGGCTCTCTCAAAAGGTGTGTACAGAAAGGATGATTGTGGCATACTAAGACACAAAGACACAAATAATACAAGATGCTCCAAGAAAAACACATATCATGTTGGCGAATAAAAATATAGCTCCAAGTAAATTACCGATGGAAGTGGACGAAAGAGGGGATGCCTTCCGGGGCATCCCCAAGCTTTGACTTTTTGGTGTCCTTGTATTATCTTGGGGGTGCCATGGGCATACCCAAGCTTAGGCTCTTTCCACTCCTTGTTCCATAATCCATCAAAAGAATTCACCCAAAACTTGAAAACTTCACAACACAAAACTTAAAGTAGAAAACTCGTGAGCTCCGTTAGCGAAAGAAAACAAAAGACCACTTCAAGGTACTGTAATGAACTCATTCTTTATTTATATTGGTGTTAAACCTACTGTATTCCAACTTCTCTATGGATTATAAACTATTTTATTAACCATAGATTCATCAAAATAAGCAAACAACACACGAAAAACAGAATCTGTCAAAAACAGAACAGTCTATAGTAATCTGTAGCTAGCGCAAGATCTGGAACCCCAAAATTTCTAAAATAAATTTCTGGACGTGAGGAATTTATCTATTAATCATCTTCAAAAAGAATTAACTAAATATCACTCTCCAAATAAAAATGACAGCAGTTCTCGTGAGCGCTAAAGTTTCTGTTTTTTACAGCAAGTTCAACAAGACTTTCCCCAAGTCTTCCCAACGGTTCTACTTGGCACAAACACTAATTAAACACAAAAAACACAACCAAAACACAGGCTAGATAAATTATTTATTACTAAATAGGAGTAAAAAGCAAGGAATAAAAATAAAATTGGGTTGCCTCCCAACAAGCGCTATCGTTTAACGCCCCTAGCTAGGCATAACAAGCAAGAATAGATCTAGGTATTGCCATCTTTGGTAGGCAATCCATAAGTGGCTCTCATAATAGATTCATCAGGCGATTTACTTTTATTTCTAGGAAAGTGTTCCATGCCTTTACTTAATGGAAACTAGAATCTAATATTTCCTTCCTTCATATCAATAATTGCACCAATCGTTCTAAGGAAAGGTCTACCAAGAATAATAGGACATGAAGGATGGCAATCTATGTCAAGAACAATAAAATCTACGGGCACATAATTCCTATTTGCAACAATAAGAACATCATTAATTCTTCCCATAGGTTTCTTAATAGAGGAATCCGCAAGGTGCAAGTTTAGAGAGCAATCATCAAAATCACGAAAACCTAACAAATCACACAAAGTCTTTGGAATCGTGGAAACACTAGCACCCAAATCACATAAAGCATAGCATTCATGATCTTTAATTTTAATTTTAATAGTTTTTTACCACTCATCATAAAGTTTTCTAGGGATATAAACTTCCAATTCAAGTTTTTCTTCATAAGATTGCATCAAGGCATCAACGATATGTTTAGTAAATGCTTTATTTTGACTATAAGCGTGAGGAGAATTTAGCACGGATTGCAACAAGCAAATACAATCAATCAAAGAGCAATTTTCATAGTTAAATTCCTTGAAATCCATAATAGTGGGTTTAGCAACATCTAGGGTTTTAATTTCTTCAATCCCACTTTTATCAATTTTAGCATCAAGATCAACAAATCCCGAATTCTTGGAACGCCTTCTAGGTAAAGGTGGATCAAATTCAGTCCCATCATTATCAAGATTCATATTGCAAAACAAAGATTTAATAGGGGACACATCAATAACTTTTAGATCTTCATCTTTATTTTCATAGGAACTAGAAGAACATGCTCTTATAAAGGCATCTTTATTAGCACGCATCCTAGCGGTTCTTTATTTGCACTCATCAATGGAAATTCTCATGGCTTTGAGAGACTCATTGATATCATGGTTAGGTGTAATAGTGTAGCGACCAGACCTCAAACGGTCCAATCTCTGTGCTCCGGTGTCATCCCTGGATCAGTAATGCTGACACCACACAGTACTCGGAGGATTTATAACAGAGTAGCAATCACACACTTATTACATCGAGTGTCTCAAAAGAGATCTTATTACAATAAACATGGCTTAAGGCCATCTAATAACGATAACAGCGGAAGGCTTGGAAGATAAGCAAGTCCATCAACTCCAACGACATCACTGAGTATAGAACCACGACCTAAAAACTCCTTAATCGTCATCTGAAAAGTCTGCAACATTAACGTTGCAGCCCGAAAATAGGTCAGCACATGGAATATGCTGGCAATGTAACACATAGAGAGTAATGGAATGAAACAGCTATTCTATATGCATATTTGGCTGGTGGAGAGCTCTATAGTTACAGTTTTTGCGAAAAGCCAATTTTTCCCTACTGCAAAGGAATAAATTTATTTAACTATCATGGTGGTTGTTAAACATTGAGAATGGTTGACAGCATTCTCAATCCCAATTAAACATCATTAAACAAAACCCAACCAAATTAAATTAGGGTAAAATGTTGAGATTCACATGATAATCTAGGTACTAGATACTCAAGATGTCCATAACCGGGGACACGGCTAACCATGATTAGTTTATACACTCTGCAGAGGTTTGCGCACTTTTCCCCACAAGACTCGATCGCCTCCGTTTGGTTTCTCGCACTACATCGTGTTTGAGAAGATGCATGACCGAGACATAGTCTTTCAGAAGCGCTAGCACCTTACGATCGGGTAGACCGTACCACCTACATCCCCTACATCTGCTATTCTACCACTGTAAGAGTTTGCACGACTTAGTCAACTATGCTAGAGCCCATAATAGCTTGTGGCTGTACACGAAAGTTTCTAGCATGAAAAATCTCATGATCCCTTTGAGCCTGGGTGGCGGTCCAAAAGAAAACAGGCAAATCCTGGATTTCCCAGGTGCCTCAATCCACCCAGATGTGTGTTTAGGTTGCCACCTTAGATAAACCATTAATTAACAAACTCACATCTGTCATGGATATCACTCACCCAATCCACGTCTACTAGCATAGCATAGCAATAATAAGCAACGTAGAAGTAACTCCCAAAGGTTTGATAATAAACAGGTAATAGGTACTACCTCAACTACTTCCCATCCCACAATTTAATTAGATCCTAATCATGCAATGTTTGAGGATTTGATCTAATGCAATAAAACTGGGTAGTAGGAAAGGTATGATCAAGTGTTACTTGCCTTGCTGATGATCCGCGAAACCTAGAGATTCAAAGTAACAGGCGGCGCACTCCGGGTATTCTATCGCAGACAAACAACAAGCATACAATAAGTACTCATCTAATGCACAGGTAAAACTCAAGTAAGAGATCTATCCAGAAAGTTCAACTTAAGAACTCTGGTTTGCAAAAAGAATCAAATCGAGCGAAGCAACGAAAGTCAAACGGCAAAAGAAAACAACTTCGTTCTACTAATCTAGATCTAAGGCAATTTTAAAGTGGCAAAAACTTGTTTAAGTTGGTTAGACGGATAGAGGGTTTTCAGACGAAACTCCAGGCGCTTGAATAGCCTGATTCCGATAAATGAGCGAAAAGTTATACTAAAACGAAAATCGGATCAGAAATCGCGATCAGAAAATAATTGTGGAAAATCCGAGAAAAAGAAAAACGATGAACGGATTAACGAACGAACGTTCGTTAACCGGATCTAAACGACGAATACGTTCGTTAAAACGAACGAACGAGCGAACGCTTGCTATTTAACCTAAACCGAAAAAACTGATCTAAATAAAAAACGGAAACAAAAAAACCGACGAAAAAACCGAATGGTTTTTCGAGAAAAACGGCGGTGTGGAAATCGAGGCACCTCGACGGCGGGTCGGCGGCGGCGGGGTCCGGCGACGGCGGCGGGGGCGGCGGCGCGAGCGGCGGTGGCGCGGGGCTCGGGCGGGCGGGGCTGGCGGCTAGGGTTTGGCCGGGGCTGGGCTGCGGCTTATAAAGCCTGCCGGGCCAGGAGTCCTAGTCGGACACGGGCCCGGTTAGGTCGGTGCGTGTTTTTTTAAATAATTACGCGCAAAGAAAAATAAAAAGAAATACTAAACGGACTCCAAAAATCCCGAAATAAATTTTCCCGGGCTTCTAAAATCAAGCCGCACAAGGTGAACATTTATTTGGGGCCTAAATGCAATTTTGAAAAACGCACATTTTTCCTAAATTCAAATAAAATACCAAAAAACCCTGAAATAAAATCTTACTTGATTTTATTATTACATCCTCAATATTTCTTTATTTTGGGAAAGTCATTTTATTCCCTCTCTCATATTTTTGTAATACAAATAATTGATGATAAATAATTAAAATCAAATGATCCTATTCTCAATTTTTGAGAAAACTCAAATATAAAAATAACGAAATCCCCAACTCTCTTCGTCGGTCCTTGAGTTGCATAGAATTTCTAGGATCAAAACCAAAAGCAAATAAAATATGATATGCAATGATGATCTAATGTATAACATTCCAAATTGAAAATTTGGGATGTTACAAACCTACCCCCCTTAAGATGAATCTCGCCCTCGAGATTCGGGTTGGCTAGAAAATAGGTGAGGGTGGTCCTTGAGCAAATCTTCCTCTCGCTCCCAGGTGGCTTCGTCCTCCGTGTGGTGGCTCCACTGAACCTTACAAAACTTGATAACCTTGCTGCGAGTGACTCGACTGGCAAACTCGAGAATCTTAACTGGTTTCTCCTCATAGGTCAAATTGTTATCCAACTGGATTGCTTCCAATGGCACTGTATCCCTCAATGGTATGTCAGCCATCTCCACGTGGCACTTTTTCAACTGAGAAATGTGGAACACATCATGAACTCCTGACAATCCTTCGGGAAATTCCAACTTGTAGGCCACTTCTCCCATACGCTCCAAAACTCGATATGGTCCTACAAATCGTGGTGCTAACTTTCCCTTAACTCCAAAACGCTTTGTTCCCCGAAGTGGTGATACTCGAAGATAAGCTCTATCTCCAACTTCGTAAACTGTCTCCTTGCGTTTAGAATCTGCATAACTCTTCTGTCTGGACTGGGCTATCTTGAGCCTATCGCGAATCAACTTCACCTTCTGTTCAGACTCTTTAATCAAGTCAGGTCCAAACAACTGGCGGTCTCCAACTTTGTCCCATGACAACGGTGTCCTGCACCTCCTTCCGTACAAGGCTTCAAAAGGGGCCATCTTCAAACTGGTTTGGTAGCTATTGTTATAAGAGAACTCTGCATATGGCAAATTGTCGTCCCAACTAGATCCATAATCTAGCGCACAAGCTCTCAGCATATCCTCCCAAATCTGATTGACTCTCTCGGTCTGTCCATCTGTCTGTGGATGAAAAGCTGTACTGAATTCTAGCCTGGTACCCAAAGTTTCATGCAACTGCTTCCAGAACTTTGAGGTAAACTGGGTTCCTCTATCTGATACGATACTCCTCGGAACTCCATGCAAACATACTATCCAGGTCATGTATATCTTTGCCAACTTAGCACTGGTGTAAGTGGTCTTTACCGGGATGAAATGAGCTACCTTTGTCAAACGATCGAGTACAACCCAAATCGAGTCATAGCCTGAACGTGTTCTGGGCAATCCTGTAATAAAATCCATGCCTAGCTTATCCCACTTCCATTCGGGTATCGGCAATGGTTGTAGCAATCCTGCTGGCTTCTGATGCTCTGCCTTCACTCTCTGACATACATCACAAACTGCTACGTACTCCACAATATCCTTCTTCATTCCGGTCCACCAGAAAATATCCTTCAAATCCAAATACATCTTGGTATTTCCTGGGTGAATCGAATATGGTGAATCATGTGCCTCTTGCAGTATCAACTTCCTGATCTCCGGGTCATTGGGCACGTAAACACGGTCTTCAAACCATAGGGTATCGTGCTCATCCTCACGAAATCCCTTAGCCTTTCCTTTGCTAAGTTTCTCCTTAATAGACTTGTCAGTCCTTTGGGCTTCTCTGATTTTATCCATCAATGTAGACTGAATCTCCAATGCTACTACATAGCCTCTCGGGACTATTTCTAAACATAACTCTCGAAGATTTTCGACTAACTCCCTTGGTAATTCTCCCGTCATTAGGGTGTTGACATGACTCTTACGACTTAATGCGTCGGCTACTACATTAGCCTTTCCGGGGTGATAATGCAATTTCATATCATAATCCTTGATGAGCTCCAACCATCTCCTTTGTCTGAGATTCAACTCCTTCTGTGTGAAAATATACTTCAAACTCTTATGATCCGTATACACCTCACAATGGTTTCCAATCAGAAAATGTCTCCAAGTCTTCAGTGCATGCACTACGGCTGCTAACTCCAAATCATGCGTAGCATAATTCAACTCATGAGGCTTAAGCTGTCGTGAGGCATATGAAACAACTCTCCCTTCCTGCATAAGCACTGCTCCAAGTCCTCGACGTGAAGCGTCGCAATACACCTCATAATCCTTGGTCTGGTCTGGCAAAATCAACACTGGTGAAGTAACCAAATGTTTCTTCAACTCCTGGAAACTAGCCTCACATTCCTCCGTCCATATGAACTTGGTATCTTTCTTCAACAACTCCATCATAGGCTTCACAATCTTTGAGAAATTCTCAATAAATCTCCGGTAGTATCCTGCGAGTCCAAGAAAACTCCGGATCTCTCCAACTGTTGTTGGTGCTTCCCAATTGGTCACAGTGATAACCTTTGTGGGGTCAACTGCTATTCCTTCTCCGGATATAACGTGTCCGAGGAATCCTACTTCCTTCAACCAAAACTCACATTTGCTAAACTTGGCATATAATTGATGTTCCCTGAGCTTTCCAAGAACCAAACGCAAATGTTCCTTATGCTCCTCTTCATTCTTTGAGTAAACCAGGATATCATCAATGAACACTACGACGACTTATCCAAGAACTCCATAAACACTTTGTTCATCATGTTCATAAAATATGCAGGTGCGTTAGTCAGACCAAATGACATAACGGTATACTCGTACAGCCCATACCTGGTGGTAAAAGCCGTCTTGGGTATATCATGTTCCCGAATCTTCAACTGGTGGTATCCTGATTGCAGATCGATCTTGGAAAATACCTTAGCTCCTTGCAATCGATCAAACAAATCATTGATCCTCGGTAGTGGGTACTTGTTCTTGATTGTTACTTCATTCAATCCTCGATAATCGACAACCATTCTTAACGATCCATCCTTCTTCTCTACTAGAAGTACTGGCGATCCCCAAGGTGAAGAACTTGGGCGAATATAACATGTATCCAGTAACTCCTTAATTTGCTTCTTAATCTCCACCAAATCCTTTGCAGACATCCTGTATGGTCTCTTCGATATTGGCCATGTGCCTGGCAATAGCTCAATCAAAAACTCAATGTCTCTATCTGGTGGCATGCCTGGCAACTCCTCTAGAAATACATCAGGGAATTCCTTTACCACTGGTACTTCCTCCTGCACAACTCCTGTTAAGCAATTTACTTGAGTCCGCTTTGGCACATGTCGGGATACATACTTGATCCTTCTCCCTTCTGGGGTGGTAAGCAAAATTGACTTACTAGCGCATTCAATATTCCCTTCATACTTTGATAACCAATCCATGCCTAATATCACATCCAATCCTTGGGATTCCAATACTATTAGGTCTGAGGGAAAAACATAGTTACCAATCCTTAACGGTAACCGATCACACCATCGACTAGCCATATATTCTGCTCCAGGCGAGGTTACTAACATGGGTGACCTAAGGGCTTGGGTTAACATGTTATACTTATCCACAAATCCCCTTGAGATGTATGAATGCGATGCACCAGTATCAAAAAGAACGAGTGCAGTAAATGACTTAACCAAAAACTTACCTATTACTGCATCAGGCTGAGCTTCAACCTCCTCCACGCCAACGTGGTTCACTTGTCCCCTGTTGAAAGGGTTCGGCTTCTTCCCAGAGCTTCCATTGCTATTTCCATTTTGTAATTCAGGACATTCATTGGCATAATGTCCGGTCTTCGAACACTTAAACCAAGTGACTTGGCTCAGGTCTTTCTTGGCTGGGGTTGATGGGTTGGTGCGGTTCTGGCCGTTGCTTCCTCCATTACCATTACCATTCCTGGGGCATTGTGATTGTGCAAGCTACCTCCTCCATGGGTATGCTGAAAATGTCCTCCCGGTCTAGGGGTAAATCGTGGCTTCTGCTGAGCTCCTGAATTGTACTTTCCTTGTGCATACTTCCTCTTGCGACTTTCAATTTGCTGCTGCTTCCCTTCAATCATAAGAGCACGATCTACCAACTCCTAGTAGTTATTGAAGGTTGCTACCATCAACTGCATGCTCAACTCATCGTTCAATCCTTCCAGAAACTTCTCCTGCTTAGCTGCATCCGTAGCAACGTCATCTGGGGCATAACATGCTAATTTACCAAAGTCCTCCACGTACTGGCCAACTGTCCGTCCTCCTTGGCGCAAGTTGCGAAACTCACGCTTCTTCATGGCCATAGCTCCTGCTGAAACATGGGCAGTGCGAAAAGCCTGCTGAAACTGCTCCCATGTGATAGTGTCGACAGGGAAAGTGGCTGTGAAATTCTCCCACCATGATGTTGCGGGTCCTTCAAGCTGATGTGCGGCAAACTTCACCTTCTCCGCATCCGTGCATCCTGCTGTGGTCAACTCTCTAGCTGTCTTGCGGAGCCAATCATCTGCTACTATTGGCTCGGTGCTACTGGAAAACACCGGCAGGTTCAGCCTAAGAAAACGGGCTAAATGATCAACAGGGGGTGGTGGTGGTGGATTGTTGTTGTTGTTCCCCTGATTCTGATTCTGGACTAGCAACTACATCAATGTGTTCTGCTGCTGGATCAACTGAGTGAGCTCCGGTGGAAAGGTAAATCCGGGGTCACGTCTCGGAGGCATCTGAGGGTTTAGAAAAGATGAGATTTAAGAATAGAGGGGGTCTAAAGAGAAAACACTACCCATATGCACATGAGGCAAAAGCAAACAATTCACTTCATTCATTCAATCAAACAAGGGCATACAATCGATCTAACTATCGCAAAAGTGCTCGGACTATAATATTTACATGGTGGACTACTACTACTGATGAGGTGGTCTACTAGAAATATTCTTCGGTTGCGGACTCCATGATATCTGCTCTGGCTTCATCAACATAGTCATCATCACTATCATCTGGATCCGCATCGGTGTCGTCGATGATGATGTAGTCTTTTGGGCGTATCTCCTTGGGTTCTTCGTCTTCATCTACTGGTGTAGGGCCTCCCATAAATATCCCGATCTTCATTGTTAGGTCGGCATTCTTGTCCACTAATACTTCAATTTCTTCTTCATAATCTTTACGTGTAGCCTTGAGTTCTTCCTCTAGTTCCTTGATTCCTGTCCTTGCCTTCTTCAGGTCTATCATGTCGGTGCACATTTGGTTCTCCTATCGTCGAATGTGCTGGTTTAACTCCTGGATAAAAGCTGCAATTGATCTATCCTTTCTAGTGCTGATCATCTCCCAGTGCTCATCTCGGCGCCCACAAATTTGGTAGATAGTATCCTTGAGATCATGGCGGTAGACTTCTCCAATGCGTCCTATGGCGATGTGAGATGCCATGCTCTTTCCTAGACTCCAAGTTGGTGCATCAAAAGAAAACTCTATGGGCTTAGTCACTGGCATGAACGTCCTTCCTGGAACTTGAACTTGAATCATCCAACGCTCTTCTTTAGGTAAAGTGGCGTTGTAGGTTCCGGTGAAGCTTGGTACTCCTATGTTCAGGTATCTAGTGACTTCCTTCAAGTGACGTCCAAAGGGTGTATCTTCATCCGGTTGCGTGAACTTGTTCCTTGCATCTGCCATCCTAAAAGAGTAGAAAAAATGAGGAGTCAGAAGAGAAGAGAGTAGGTAGTGATCTAGGTCTTTAGCTTAGTGGTCGTGTCCTATAGTCAGCATGTGCTCTGATACCATCTTTGTAGCGACCAGACCTCAAATGGTCCAATCTCTGTGCTCCGGTGTCATCCCTGGATCAGTAATGCTGACACCACACAGTACTCGGAGGATTTATAACAGAGTAGCAATCACACACTTATTACATCGAGTGTCTCAAAAGAGATCTTATTACAATAAACATGGCTTAAGGCCATCTAATAACGATAACAGTGGAAGGCTTGGAAGATAAGCGAGTCCATCAACTCCAATGGCATCACTGAGTATAGAACCACAACCTAAAAACTCCTTAATCGTCGTCTGAAAAGTCTGCAACATTAACGTTGCAGCCCGAAAACGGGTCAGCACATGGAATATGCTGGCAATGTAACACATAGAGAGTAATGGAATGAAACAGCTATTCTATATGCATATTTGGCTGGTGGAGAGCTCTATAGTTACAGTTTTTGCGAAAAGCCAATTTTTCCCTACTGCAAAGGAATAAATTTGTTTAACTATCATGGTGGTTGTTAAACATTGAGAATGGTTGACAGCATTCTCAATCCCAATTAAACATCATTAAACAAAACCCAACCAAATTAAATTAGGGTAACATGTTGAGATTCACATGATAATCCAGGTACTAGATACTCAAGATGTCCATAACCGGGGACACGGCTAACCATGATTAGTTTATACACTCTGCAGAGGTTTGCGCACTTTTCCCCACAAGACTCGATCGCCTCCGTTTGGTTTCTCGCACTACATCGTGTTTGAGAAGACGGATGACCGAGACATAGTCTTTCAGAAGCGCTAGCACCTTACGATCGGGTAGACCGTACCACCTACATCCCCTACATCTGCTAGTCTACCACTGTAAGAGTTTGTATGACTTAGTCAACTATGCTAGAGCCCATAATAGCTTGTGGCTGCACACTAAAGTTTCTAGCATGAAAAATCTCATGATCCCTTTGAGCCTGGGTGGCGGTCCAAAAGAAAACAGGCAAATCCTGGATTTCCCAGGTGCCCCAATCCACCTAGATGTGTGTTTAGGTTGCCACCTTAGATAAACCATTAATTAACAAACTCACATCTGTTATGGATATCACTCACCCAATCCACGTCTACTAGCATAGCATAGCAATAATAAGCAACGTAGAAGTAACTCCCAAAGGTTTGATAATAAACAGGTAATAGGTACTACCTCAACTACTTCCCATCCCACAATTTAATTAGATCCTAATCATGCAATGTTTGAGGATTTGATCTAATGCAATAAAACTGGGTAGTAGGAAAGGTATGATCAAGTGTTACTTGCCTTGCTGATGATCCGCGAAACCTAGAGATTCAAAGTAACAGGCGGCGCACTCCGGGTATTCTATCGCAGACAAACAACAAGCATACAATAAGTACTCATCTAATGCACAGGTAAAACTCAAGTAAGAGATCTAACCAGAAAGTTCAACTTAAGAACTCCGGTTTGCAAAAAGAATCAAATCGAACGAAGCAACGAAAGTCAAACGGCGAAAGAAAACAACTTCATTCTACTAATCTAGATATAAGGCAATTTTTACAGTGGCAAAAACTTGTTTAAGTTGGTTAGACGGATAGAGGGTTTCGAGACGAAACTCTAGGCGCTTGAATAGCCTGATTCCGATAAACGAGCGAAAAGTTATACTAAAACGAAAATCGGATCAGAAATCGCGATCAGAAAATAATCGTGGAAAATCCGAGAAAAAGAAAAACGACGAACGGATTAACGAACGAACGTTCGTTAACCGGATCTAAAT
The DNA here is from genome assembly GCF_003073215.2 of Triticum urartu. Taxonomy (NCBI): domain Eukaryota; kingdom Viridiplantae; phylum Streptophyta; class Magnoliopsida; order Poales; family Poaceae; genus Triticum; species Triticum urartu. The sequence continues at coordinate 473,888,970 of NC_053023.1, forward strand.
GACGAATACGTTCGTTAAAACGAACGAACGAGCGAACGCTCGCTATTTAACCTAAACCGAAAAAACTCATCTAAATAAAAAAACGGAAACTAAAAAAACTGACGAAAAAACCGAACGGTTTTTCGAGAAAAATGGTGGCGCGGAAATCGCGGCACCTCGGCGGCGGGTGGCGGCGGCGGGGTCCGGCGAGGCGGCGGCGGGGTCCGGCGATGGCAGCGGCGGCGGGCGGCAGCGCGAGCGGCGGCGGCGCGAGCGGCGGCGACGCGGGGCTCGAGGGCGGGCGGGGCTGGCGGCTAGGGTTTGGCCCGGGGCTGGGCTGCGCCTTATAAAGCCTGCCAGGCCAGGAGTCCTAGTCGGACACGGCCCGGTTAGGTCGGTGCGTGTTTTTTTAAATAATTACGCGCAGAAGAAAAATAAAAAGAAATGCTAAACGGACTCCAAAAATCCCGAAATAAATTTTCCCGGGCTTCTAAAATCAAGCCACACAAGGTGAACATTTATTTGGGGCCTAAATGCAATTTTGAAAAACACACATTTTTCCTAAATTCAAATAAAATACCGAAAAACTCCGAAATAAAATCTTACTTGATTTTATTATTAAATCCTCAATATTTCTTTATTTTGGGAAATTCATTTTATTCCCTCTCTCATATTTTTGTAATAGAAATAACTGATGATAAATAATTAAAATCAAATGATCCTATTCTCAATTTTTGAGAAAACTCAAATATGAAAATAACGAAATCCCCAACTCTCTCCGTGGGTCCTTGAGTTGCGTAGAATTTCTAGGATCAACACCAAAATCAAATAAAATATGATAAGCAATGATGATCTAATGTATAACGTTCCAAATTGAAAATTTGGGATGTTACGAATAGATCTAAGTTTCAAAGAATCAACATCAAGAGAAATTCTATCAACGTTCCGAGCCAAATCATCAATCTTAAGCAATTTTTCTTCAATCATAGCATTAAAATTCTTTTGCGAAGTAATAAATTCTTTAATAGTAGATTCAAAATCAGAGGGCATCTTATTATAATTTCCATAAGAATTGTTGTAGGAATTAGCATAATTATTAGAGAGATTACTAGGATAAGGCCTAGGGTTGAAATTTCCTCTATACGCGTTGTTACCAAAATTGTTCCTACCAACAAAATTCACATCCATAGATTCATTATTATTCTCAATCAAAGTAGACAAGGGCATATCATTAGGATCAGAAGAAACACTCTTATTAGCAAATAATTTCATAAGTTCATCCATCTTTCCACTCCAAACATTAATTTCTTCTATTGCATGCACCTTTTTATTAGTAGATCTTTCAGTATGCCATTGAGAATAATTAACCATAATATTATCTAGGAGTTTAGTAGCTTCTCCTAAAGTGATTTCCATAAAAGTGCCTCCCGCGGCCGAATCTAAAAGATTTCTAGAAGCAAAATTCAATCCGGCATAAAAATTCTGAACAATCATCCACAAATTTAAACCATGAGTAGGGAAATTACATATCATTAATTTCATTCTCTCCCAAGCTTGTGCAACATGTTCATGATCAAGTTGCTTAAAATTCATAATATCGTTTCTAAGAGATATGATCTTAGCGGGAGGAAAATACTTAGAGATAAAAACATCTTTGCACTTGTTCCATGAATCAATACTATTTTTAGGCAAAGACGAAAACCAAGATTTAGCACGATCTCTAGGAGAAAAAGGAAATAGATTCAATTTAACAATATCATTATCTACATCTTTCTTCTTTTGCATGTCACACAAATCAACGAAGCTATTTAGATGGGTAGCGGCATCTTCACTAGGAAGGCCGGAGACGGATCTTTCATGACAAGATTCAGCAAAGCAGTATTAATTTCACAAGATTCAGCATTGGTAAGAGGAGCAATCGGAGTGCTAATAAAATCATTGTTGTTGGTATTGGTGAAGTCACACAATTTAGTATTATCTTGAGCCATCGTGACAAGCAAGCAAACTAACACACAAGCAAACAAAAAGCAAGTGGGCAAAAGGAGGCAAATAGAGAGGGAGGATAGAGAGAGAGACGGCAAATAAAACGGCAAGGGTGAAGTGGGGGGAGAGGAAAACGGGAGGAAAATGACAAATAATGTAATGCGGGAGATAAGGGTATGTGATGGGTACTTGGTATGTTGACTTTTGCGTAGACCTCCCCGGCAACGGCGCCAGAAATCTTTCTCGCTACCTCTTGAGCACTGCGTTGGTTTTCCCCGAAGAGGAAGGGATGACGCAGCAAAGTAGTGTAAGTATTTCCCTCAGTTTTTGAGAACCAAGGTATCAATCCAGTAGGAGGCTACGCGCGAGTCCCTCGCACCTGCACAAAACAAATAGATCCTCGCAACCAACGCAAATAGGGGTTGTCAATCCCTATAGGGCCACTTACGAGAGTGAGATCTGATACATATGATAAGATAAGATTTTTGGTATTTTTATGATAAAAGGTGCAAAGTAAAATAAAGGCAAAGTAAACAGCAAAGGAAATAACTAAGTAGTATGAGATCAGTATGATAAAGATAGACCCGGGGGCCATAGGTTTCACTAGTGGCTTCTCTCGAGAGCATAAGTATTCTATGGTGGGTGAACAAATTACTGTTGAGCAATTGAAAGAATTGAGCATAGTTATGAGAATATCTAGGTATGATCATGTATATAGGCATCACGTCCGAGACAAGTAGACCGACTCCTGCCTGCATCTACTATTATTACTCCACTCATCGACCGCTATCCAGCATGCATCTAGAGTATTACGTTAAAAACAGAGTAATGCCTTAAGCAAGATGACATGATGTAGAGGGATAGACTCATGCAATATAAAGAAAACCCCATCTTGTTATCCTCGATGGCAACAATACAATACGTGCCTTGCTGCCCTTACTGTCACCCGGAAAGGACACCGCAAGATTGAACCCAAAGCTAAGCACTTCTCCCATTGCAAGAAAGATCAATCTAGTAGGCCAAACCAAACTGATAATTCGAAGAGACTTGCAAAGATAACCAATCATACATAAAAGAATTCAGAGAAGATTCAAATATTATTCATAGATAGACTTGATCATAACCCCACAATTCATCGGTCTCAACAAACACACCGCAAAACGAAGATTACATCGAATAGTTCTCCACAAGAGAGGGGGAGAACATTGTATTGAGATCCAAAAAGAGAGAAGAAGCCATCTAGCTACTAACTATGGACCCATAGGTCTGAGGTAAACTACTCACACTTCATCGAAGGGGCTATGGTGTTGATGTAGAAGCCCTCCGTGATCGATGCCCCCTCTGGCGGAGCTCCGGAACAGGCCCCAAGATGGGATCTCGTGGATACAGAAAGTTGCGGCGGTGGAATTAGGGTTTTTGCTCCGTATCTGATCGTTTGGGGTACATGGGTATATATATGAGGAAGGAGTACGTCGGTGGAGCAACAGGGGGCCCACGAGGGTGGAGGGCGCACCTGGTGGGGGTGGGCGCGCCCCCCTACCTCGTGGCCTCCTGTTTCTTTTCTTGACGTAGGGTCCAAGTCTCTCTGGTCTTATTCGTTGAGAAAATCACGTTCCCGAAGGTTCCATTCCGTTTGGACTCCGTTTGATACTCCTTTTCTTCGAAACCCTAAGACAGGCAAAAAACAACAATTCTGGGTTGGGCCTCCGGTTAATAGGTTAGTCCCAAAAATAATATAAAAGTGGATAATAAAGCCCTATAATGTCCAAAACAGTAGATAATATAGCATGGAGCAATCAAAAATTATAGATACGTTGGAGACGTATCAGCCATCTCTAATTTTCAAAATAAACTTCTCTTTTGTGTGTTTGTTTCGCTCACGGAGAGGTGAGGGGTGGCTAATATTTTCCATGCTAGATGTGTTATTCTCAAGATGAGTGTTTATTCACTTGTCATTGCATGAGAGTAAGGCAAAGGTATTAGGGATGCCCAGTCCCGAAATGCAAAAATAAATAAATTTACTTTATGTTTTCAAATAATAAATTCCTTGGAAAGTGTTGGTATGGAGGGCACCCGTGGATACGATTAGCCATGGAAAGTGAAAGTTATGGTGGAAAAAGGAATAAACTTTATTTTCTGTTTGTGAACTGTCTATGATATATCTATGCATGGAAAGTATTGGGAACTCTAAGTCATTTTCGTTGGTGGGATGGATACACCTCACAAAATGTTTTTATCTCTAAGTTTTTCGCTTTGAGCTCTGGCACCTCTACAAATCCCTACTTCCCTCTGCGAAGGGCCTTTCTTTTACTTTATGCAATTTTTATTTTGAAATTTGAGTCTCCATCTTCTCTCATAAAAAGCACCAACTAGGAGGCAATATGATTGTACTTAAGTATTGGGTGTAGCTAAAATTCGAGTGTGTTTCATGAATGGATCAATGTTTGAGCATGATGGGCTAGGGATAACTTATTTTAGCATTGATATTTTGAAAGACAGGGTTGCTTGTTGATATGCTTGAGTATCTAAATTATTATGTCAAAACTAGACTGTTGCTTTGAATCACATAAAAAGTCCAAATGTCCATGCTATAAAGAAAAGAGTATGATATGACATGTTAAACAACACTCCACATCAAAAAATTTGTTTTTATCACTTACCTACTCGAGGACGAGTAGGAGTTAAGCTTGGGGATGCTGATATGTCTCCAATGTATCTATAATTTTTTTATTGTTCCATGTTGTTTTATTATCAATTTTGGGTGTTTTATAATCATTTTATAGTCATTTATATCATTTTTTGGTACTAACCTATTGACATAGTGCCAAGTGCCAGTTCTTGTTTTTTCCGTGTTTTTTACATCGCAAAGAATCAATATCAGACGGATTCCAAATGCCACGAAACTTTATGGAGAATTTTTATGGACCAGAAGGAACATGTTGGGCCCTGGTTGCACCTGGGGGAGTCCCGAGGAGGGGACAACCCACCAGGGCGCGCCAGGAGGCCCAGGCGTGCCCTGGTGGGTTGTGCCCACCTTAGGTGCCCTCGGACCGCCTCTTTGATCTACAAATACCCCAAAAATACCAGAACCCTAGAGGAGTCAATGAAATATTCATAGAGCCGCCGCAGATTCCAGAACCACCAGATCAAATCTAGACACCATCTCGGATGGGGTTCACCACCTCCATTGGTGCCTCTCCGATGATGCATGAGTAGTTCTTTGTAGACCTTCGGGTCCGTAGTTAGTAGCTATATGGCTTCATCTCTGTCTCTTGATTCTCAATACAATGGTCTCTTGGAGATCCATATGATGTAACTCTTTTTGTGGTGTGTTTGTTGGGATCTGATGAACTTTGAGTTTATGATCAGTCATATCTTTTTATATCCATGAAAGTTAGTTGAGTTTCTTTGATCTCTTATATGCATGATCACTTATAGCCTCATATTTCTTCTCCTATATTTGGGCTTTGTTTGGCCAACTTGATCTATTTATATTGCAATGGAAAGAGGTGCCCGGTAGTGGGTTCGATCTTACACTGCTTGATCCCAGTGACAGAAATAGAACCGACACGTATGTATCGTTGCTACTAAGGATAAAAATATGGGATATATATCTACATAATAGATAAATGGATCTTGTCTACATCATGTCATCGTTCTTATTGCATTACCCCGTTTTTCCATGAACTTAATACACTAGATGCATGCTGGATAGCGGTCGATGTGTGGAGTAATAGTAGTAGATGCAGGAAGGAGTCGGTCTACTAATCTTGGACGTGATGCCTATGTAATGATCACTGCCTGGATATCGTCATAATTATTTGAGGTTCTATCAATTGCCCAACAGTAATTTGTTTACCCACCGTTTTCTATCTTACTCGAGAGAAGCCACTAGTGAAACCTACGGCCCCCGGGTCTTCTTTCTCATATATTTGCTTGCGATCTACTTTTCCTTTGCATTTTTATTCAGATCTATTAAACCAAAAATAAAAAATACTTTGCTGCCTTTATTTTATTTGTGATCTATTATTTTAATCTACTACAAATTTCTGGCATCGTTACCCGAAAGGGCCTGACAACCCCTTTAACATGTTGGGTTGCAAGGTGTTGTTATTTGTGTGCAGGTGATGTTTACGTTGTGTTTCTTGGTTCTCCTACTGGTTCGATAACCTTGGTTTCATCACTGAGGGAAAATACCTATTGGGGACCACAATATTTCAAAAAAATTCCTGCGATCACGCAAGATCTATCTAGGAGATGCATATCAAAAAGAGGGGAGAGTGTGTCTACGTACCCTCGTAGACCGAAAGCGGAAGCGTTTAGTAACACGGTTGATGTAGTCGTCGAACGTACGACACCTACGCGATCTGCACACGTTCAGCTCGGTGACGTCCCTTGCTACCTCTTGAGAACTGCGTTAGATTTCCTTGAGGAGGAAAGGATGATGCAGCAAAGTAGCGTAAGTATTTCCCTCAGTATTTAAGAACCAAGGTATCAATCCAATAGGAGGCTACGCGCGAGTCCCTCGTACCTGCACAACACAAATAACTCCTCGCAACCAACGCGATAAGGGGTTGTCAATCCCTTCACGGTCACTTACGAGAGTGAGATCTGATAGATATGATAAGATAATATTTTTAGTATTTTTGTGATAAAGATGCAAAGTAAAATAAAAGCAAAGTAAAAAGGCAAAGGAAATAACTAAGTATTGGAAGATTAATATGATGAAGATAGACCCGGGGGCCATAGGTTTCACTAGTGGCTTCTCTCAAGAGCATAAGTACTTTACGGTGGGTGAACGAATTACTGTTGAGCAATTGACAGAATTGAGCATATTTATGAGAATATCTAGGTATGATCGTGTATATAGGCATCATGTACGAGACAAGTAGACCGACTCCTGCCTGCATCTACTACTATTACTCCACCATCGACCGCTATCCAGCATGCATCTAGAGTATTAAGTTCATGAAAATGGAGTAACACCTTAAGCAAGATGACATGATGTAGAGGGATAAATTCATGCAATATGATAAAAAAAAACCATCTTGTTATCCTCAATGGCAACAATACAATACGTGCCTTGCTGCCCCTACTGTCACTGGGAAAGGACACCGCAAGATTGAACCCAAAGCTAAGCAGTTCTCCCATTGCAAGAAGGATCAATCTAGTAGGCCAAACCAAACTGATAATTCGAAGAGACTTGCAAAGATAATCAATGATACATAAAAGAATTCAGAGAAGATTCAAATATTTTTCATAGATAATCTTGATCATAAACCCACAATTCATCGGTCTCAACAAACACACCGCAAAAAGAAGATTACATCAAATAGATCTCCACAAGAGAGGGGGAGAACATTGTATTGAGATCCAAAAAGAGAGAAAAGCCATCTAGCTAATAACTATGGACCCGAAGGTCTGAGGTAAACTACTCACACTTCATCGGAGAGGCTATGGTGTTGATGTAGAAGCCCTCCTTGATGGATGCCCCCTCTGGTGGAGCTCCAGAACAGGCCCCAAGATGGGATCTCGTGGATACAGAAATTTACGGTGGTGGAATTAGGGTTTTGGCTCTGTATCTGATCGTTTGGGGGTACGTAGGTATATATAGGAGGAAGGAGTACGTCCGTGGAGCAACAGGGGGCCCACGAGGGTGGAGGGCGCGCCTAGGGTGGGGGGGGGGGTAGGCGCGCCCCCTACCTCGTGGCCTCCTCCGTTATTTCTTGACGTAGGGTCCAAGTCTCCTGGATCATGTTCGGTGAGAAAATCACGTTCCCGAAGGTTTCATTCTGTTTGGACTCCGTTTGATATTCCTTTTCTTCGAAACCCTAAAATAGGCAAAAAAACAGCTATTCTAGGCTGGGCCTCCGGTTAATAGGTTAGTCCCAAAAATAATATAAAAGTGGATAATAAAGCCCAATAATGTCCAAAATGGTAGATAATATAGCATGGAGCAATCAAAAATTATAGATACGTTGGAGACGTATCAAGCATCCCCAAGCTTAATTCCTGCTCGTCCTCGAGTAGGTAAATGATAAAAATGATAATTTTTGATGTGAAGTGCTACTTAGCATAATTTTAATGTAATTCTTCTTAATTGTGGTATGAATATTCAGATCCAAAAGATTCAAGATAAAAGTTTAATATTGACATAAAAATAATAATACTTCAAGCATACTAACAAAGCAATTATATCTTCTCAAAATAACATGGCCAAAGAAAGTTATCCCTACAAAATCATATAGTCTGGCTATGCTCTATATTCGTCACACAAAGTATTTAAATCATGCCCAACCCCGATGACAAGCCAAGCAATTGTTTCATACTTTTGACATTCTCAAACTTTTTCAATCTTCACGCAATACATGAACGTGAGCCATGGATATATCACTATATGTGGAATAGAATGGTGGTTGTGGAGAAGACAAAAAGGGAGAAGATAGTCTCACATCAACTAGGCGTATCAACGGGCTATGGAGATGCCCATCAATAGATATCAATGTGAGTGAGTAGGGATTGCCATGCAACGGATGCACTAGAGCTATAAGTATACGAAAGCTCAACAAAAGGAACTAAGTGGGTGTGCATCCAACTTGCTTGCTCATGAAGACCTAGGGCATTTTGAGGAAGCCCATCATTGGAATATACAAGCCAAGTACTATAATGAAAAATTCCCACTAGTATATGAAAGTGACGAAATGAGAGACTCTCTAATATGAAGATCATGGTGCTACTTTGAAGAACAAGTGTGGTAAAAGGATAGTAACATTGTCCCTTCTCTCTTTTTCTCTCATTTTTTTATTTGGGACTTTTCTCTTTTTTATTTCCTCTTTTCTTTCCCTTTTTTTATTTTATTTTTCGTCTAGAGTCTCATCCCGACTTGTGGGGGAATCATAGTCTCCATCATCCTTTCCTCACTGGGACAATGCTCTAATAATGATGATCATCACACTTTTATTTTCTTACAACTCGATACTTAGAACAAAATATGACACTATATGAATGCCTCCGGCGGTGTACCGGGATATGCAATGAATCAAGAGTGACATGTATGAAAGAATTATGAATGGTAGCTTTGCCACAAATATGATGTCAACTACATGATCATGCTAAGCAATATGACAATGACGGAGTGTGTCATAATAAACTGAACGGTGGAAAGTTGCATGGCAATATATCTCGGAATGGCTATGAAAATGCCATAATAGGTAGGTATGGTGGCTGTTTTGAGGAAGGTATATGGTGGGTGTATGATACCGGCGAAAGGTGCGCGGTATTTAGAGAGGCTAGCAATGGTGGAAGGAAGAAAAGTGCGTATAATCCATGGACTCAACATTAGTCATAAAGAATTCATATACTTATTGCAAAAATCTACAAGTTATCAAAGCAAAGTATTACGCGCATGCTCCTAGGGGGATAGATTGGTAGGAAAAGACCATCGCTCGTCCCCGACCGCCACTCATAAGGAAGACAATCAAAAAATAAATCATGCTCCGACTTCATCACATAACGGTTCACCATACGTGCATGCTACGTGAATCAAAAACTTTAACACGAGTATTTCTAAAATCCACAACTACTCAACTAGCACAACTTTAATATCACCATCTTCATATCTCAAAACAATTATCAAACATCAAACTTCTCATAGCATTCAACACACTCATAAGAAAGTTTTTACTATTCTTGAATACCAAGCATATTGGATTATTTAAGAAAATTACCATGCTATTTAAGACTCTAAAAATAATCTAAGTGAAGCATGAGATATCATTAGTTTCTATAAAACAATTCCAACACCGTGCTCTAAAAGATATAAGTGAAGTACTAGAGCAAAACTATATAACTCAAATGATATAAGCGAAGCACATAGAGTATTCTAACAAATTCCAAATCATGTATGGCTCTCTCAAAAGGTGTGTACAGCAAGGATGATTGTGGTAAACTAACTAATAAAGACTCAAATAATACAAGACGCTCCAAGCAAAACACATATCATGTGGTGAATAAAAATATAGCTCCAAGTAAAGTTATCGATAGAAGTAGACGAAAGAGGGGGTGCCTTCCGGGGCATCCCCAAGCTTTGGCTTTTAGGTGTCCTTAGATTATCTTGGGGGTGAAATGGGCATCCCCAAGCTTAGGCTCTTTCCACTCCTTGTTCCATAATCCATCAAATCTTTACCCAAAACTTGAAAACTTCACAACACAAAACATAAAGTAGAAAATCTCGTGAGCTCCGTTAGAGAAAATAAACAAAACACCAATTCAAGGTACTGTAATGAACTCATTATTTATTTATATTGGTTTTAAACCTACTGTATTCCAACTTATCTATGGTTTATAAACTATTTTACTAGCCATAGATTTCATCAAAATAAGCAAACAACACACGAAAAACAGAATCTGTCAAAAACAGAACAGTCTATAGTAATCTGTAGCTAGCGCAAGATCTGGAACCCCAAAAATTCTAAAATAAATTTATGGACGTGAGGAATTTATCTATTAATCATCTGAAAAATAATTAACTAAATAGCACTTTCGAAATAAAAATTACAGCAGTTCTCGTGAGCGCTAAAGTTTCTGTTTTTTACAGCAAGTTCAACAAGACTTTCCCCAAGTCTTCCCAACGGTTCTACTTGGCACAAACACTAATTAAATGCAAAAAACACAACCAAAACAGAGGATAGATAAATTATTTATTACTAAACATTACCAAAAAGCAAGGAATAAAAATAAAATTGGGTTGCCTCCCAACAAGCGCTATCGTTTAACGCCTCTAGCTAGGCATAACAAGCAAGAATAGATCTAGGTATTGCCATCTTTGGTAGGCAATACATAAGTGGCTCTCATGATAGTTTCATATGGAAATTTTATTTTCTTTCTTGGAAAGTGTTCCATGCCATTTTTTAATGGAAATTTAAATCTAATATTCCCTTCCTTCATATCAATAATCGCACCAACCGTTCTAAGGAAAGGTCTACCAAGAATAATAGGGCAAGAAGGATTGCAATCTATATCAAGAACAATGAAATCTACGGGAACATAATTCCTATTTGCAACAATAATAACATCATTAATCCTTCCCATAGTTTTCTTAATAGTGGAATCCGCAAGATGCAAGTTTAGAGAGCAATCATCAAAATCACGGAAATCTAGTAAATCACACAAAGTCTTGGGAATAGTAGAGACACTAGCACCCAAATCACACAAAGCATAAAACTCACGATCTTTAATTTTAATTTTAATAGTTGGTTCCCACTCATCATAGAGTTTTCTAGGGATAGAAACTTTCAGCTCAAGTTTTTCTTCATAAGATTGCATCAAGGCATCAATAATATGTTCGGTGAAGGCTTTATTTTGACTATAAGCATGTGGAGAATTTAGCACGGATTGCAACAAGGAAATACAATCAATTAAAGAACAAATTTCACAATTAAATTCCATGAAATCCAATATAGTGGGTTTAGCAACATCTAGATTTTTATTTCTTTCAATCCCACTTTCATCAATTTCATCATTAAGATCTAAATACTCCGAATTTTTATAATGCCTTCTAGGTAAAGGAAGATCATATTCAGTTTCATCAAGATTCATATTGCAAAACAAAGATTTAATAGGGGACACATCAATAACTTTTAGATCTTCATCTTGATTTTCATAGGAATTGGAGGAACACGCTTTAATAAAGGCATCTTTGGAAGCACGCATCCTAGCGGTTCTTTCCTTGCACTCATCAATGGAAATTCTCATGGCTTTGAGAGACTCATTGATATCATGCTTAGGAGGAATAGATCTAATCTTTAAAGAATTAATCTCAAGAGAAATTCTATCAATGTTTCTAGCCAAGTCATCAACTTTAAGCAATTTCTCTTCAAGCAAAGCGTTAAAATTCTTTTGTGCATTCATAAATTCTTTAACACTATTCTCAAATTCAGAGGGCATCTTATTATAATTTCCATAAGAGTTGTTGTAGGAATTCCCATAATTATTAGAAGGATTACTAGGATATGGCCTAGGATTAAAATTCCCTCTATAAGTGTTGTTACCAAAATTATTCCTACCAACAAAATTCATATCCATAGATTCATTGTTATTCTCAATCAAAGTAGACAAAGGCATATCTTTAGGATCAGAAGAAACACTCTTAGTAGCAAATAATTTCATAAGTTCATCCATCTTTCCACTCAACACATTGATTTCTTCTATCGCATGCACTTTTTTATTAGAAGATCTTTCAGTGTGCCATTGAGAATAATAAACCATAATATTATCTAGGAGTTTAGTAGCATCTCCTAAAGTGATTTCCATAAAAGTGCCTCCTGCGGCCGAATCTAAAAGATTTCTAGAAGCAAAATTCAATCCGGCATAAAAAATTTGTATAATCATCCACAAATTCAAACCATGAGTAGGGCAATTACGTATCATTAATTTCATTCTCTCCCAAGCTTGTGCAACATGTTCATGATCAAGTTGTTTTAAAGTTCATAATATCGTTTCTAAGAGAGATGATCTTAGCGGGAGGGAAATACTTAGAGATAAAAGCATCTTTGCACTTGTTCCATGAATCAATACTATTTTTATCAAAAGATGAAAACCAAGCTTTAGCACGATCTCTAAGAGAAAAAGGAAATAGCTTCAATTTAATGACATCATTATCGACATCTTTTTTCTTTTGCGTATCACATAAATCAATGAAGCAATTCAGATGAGTAGCGGCCTCTTCACTAGGAAGGCCGGCGAATTGATCTTTCATAACAAGATTCAACAAAGCAGTATTAATTTCACAAGATTCAGCATCGGTAAGAGGAGCAATCGGAGTGCTAAGGAAATCATTATTATTGGTATTGGTGAAGTCACACAATTTGGTAGTATCTTGAGCCATCGTGACAAACAAGCAATCTAACACACGAGCAAACAAAAAGCAAGCGGGCAAAAGAGGCAAATAGAGAGGGAGGATAGAGAGAGAGAGGGCAAAAACGGCAAGGGTGAAGTGGGGAGAGGAAAATGAGAGGCAAATGGCAAATAATGTAATGCGAGAGATAGGGATTGTGATGGGTACTTGGTATGTTGACTTTTTGCGTAGACTCCCCGGCAACGGCGCTAGAAATCCTTCTTGCTACGTGTTGAGCTTGCGTTGGTTTTCCTCGAAGAGGAAGGGATGATGCAGCAGAGTAGCGTAAGTATTTCCCTCAGTTTTTGAGAACCAAGGTATCAATCCAGTAGGAGGCCACGCTCAAGTCCCTCGTACCTGCACAAAACGATTACTCGCAACCAACTCGATTAGGGGTTGTCAATCCCTTCACGCTCACTTACGAGAGTGAGATCTGATAGATATAATATTTTTTGTATTTTTGGTATAAAGATGCAAAGTAAAAAAGTAAAGGAAAAGTAAAAAAGCAAAGCAAGATTAAAGTGATGGAGATAGATATGATGAGAATAGATCCGGGGGCCATAGGTTTCACTAGTGGCTTCTCTCAAGAGCATAAGTATTCTACAGTGGGTGAACAAATTAATGTTGAGCAATTGACAGAATTGAGCATAGTTATGAGAATATCTAGGCATGATCATGTATATAGGCATCACGTCCGTGACAAGTAGACCGAAATGATTCTGCATCTACTACTATTACTCCACTCATCGACCGCTATCCAACATGCATCTAGAGTATTAAGTTAAAAATAGAGTAACGCCTTAAACAAGATGACATGATGTAGAGAGATAAATTCATGCAATATGAAATAAACCCCATCTTGTTATCCTCGATGGCAATGATACAATACGTGGCTTGCTGCCCCTTCTGTCACCGGGAAAGGACACCGCAAGATCGAACCCAAAGCTAAGCACTTCTCCCATGGCAAGAACTACCAATCTAGTTGGCCAAACCAAACGGATAATTCGAAGAGACTTGCAAAGATAACCAATCATACATAAAAGAATTCAGAGAAGATTAAAATATTATTCATAGATAGACTTGATCATAAACCCACAATTCATCGGTCTCAACAAACACACCGCAAAAAGAAGATTACATTGAATAGATCTCCACAAGAGAGGGGGAGAACTTTGTATTGAGATCCAAAAAGAGAGAAGAAGCCATCTAGCTACTAACTATGGACCCCGAAGGTCTGAGGCAAACTACTCACACTTCAACGGAGGGGCTAGGATGATGTAGAAGCCCTCCGTGATGACGGCCCTCTTCCGGCGGAGCTCCGGAACAGGCCCCAAGATGGGATCTCGTGGATACAGAAAGTTGCGGCGGTGGAATTTGGTTTTTGGCTCATGTTCTGATCGTTTGGGGGTACGTAGGTACATATAGGAGGAAGGAGTACGTCGGTGGAGCACCGAGGGGCCCACAAGGCAGGGGGCGCGCCCTAGGAGGAGGGGGCGCCCCCCACCCTCGTGACCTTCTCTTTGACTCCTTGGAGTAGGGTCCAAGTCTCCTGGATGACGTTCGGTGAGAAAATCATGTTCCCGAAGATTTTATTCCGTTTGGACTCCGTTTGATATTCTGTTTCTCCGAAACACTGAAATAGGCAAAAAATAGCAATTCTGGGCTGGGCCTCCGGTTAATAGGTTAGTCTCAAAAATAATATAAAAGTGGAAAATAAAGCCCAATATAGTCCAAAACAGTAGATAATATAGCATGGAGCAATCAAAAATTATAGATACATTGGAGACGTATCACCTGCCTCCTCTCTTCCACCACTAGGCCCATAAGGCCCAATAACTTTCCGGAGGGGGTTCTGGTAACCCCCGGTACTCCGAAAATTATCCGAAACGACTCGAACCAATCCGGAGTCCGAATGTAACCTTCCAATGTATGAATCTTTATGTCTCAACCATTTCGAGACTCCTCGTCATGTCTGTGATCTCATCCGGGACTCTGAACAACCTTCGGTACATCAAATCACATGACTCATAATATATATCGTCATCAAACGTTAAGCGTGCGGACCCTACGGGTTCGAGAACTATGTAGACATGACCAAGACACATCTCCGGTCAATAACCAATAGCGGAACCTGGATGCTCATATTGGTTCCTACATATTCTACGAAGATCTTTATCGGTCAAACCGCACAACAACATACGTTGTTCCCTTTGTCATCGGTATGTTACTTGCCTGAGATTCGATCGTAGGTATCATCATACCTAATTCAATCTCGTTACTGACAAGTCTCTTTACTTGTTCCGTAATGCATCATCCCGTGAATAACTCATTAGTCACATTGCTTGCAAGGCTCATAGTGATGTGCATTACCGAGAGGGCCCAGAGATACATCTCCGATACACGGAGTGACAAATCCTAATCTCGATCTATGCCAACTCAACAAACACCATCGGAGACACCTGTAGAGCATATTTATAATCACCCAGTTATGTTGTGATGTTTGATAGCACACAAGGTGTTCCTCCGATATTCGAGAGTTGCATAATCTCATAGTCATAGGAACATGTATAAGTCATGAAGAAAGCAATAGCAATAAACTAAACGATCATAGTGCTAAGCTAACGGATGGATCTTGTCCATCACATCATTCTCTAATGATGTGATCCCGTTCATCAAATGACAACACATGTCTATGGCTAGGAAACTTAACCATCTTTGATTAACGAGCTAGTCAAGTAGAGGCATACTAGGGACACTTTGTTTGTCTATGTATTCACACATGTACTAAGTTTCCGGTTAATATAGTTCTAGCATGAATAATAAACTTTTATCATGATATAAGGAAATATAAATAACAAATTTATTATTGTCTCTAGCGCATATTTCCTTCAATACCTACCTTCGCTGTGCAACATCATCCCTTACTCTTTGGAGAAATACCAACGTAGTCCTGGCAGACAGGAGCTTTCTGGCGCTATAGTCAGGGAGCAATCAGTGGATCACCGGATAGCGGTCAAGAACATCCCAAAATACCTAAAAAGGACTAAGTATATGTTTCTCATTTATGGAGGTGACAAAGAGCTCTTCGTAAATGGTTACGTCGATGCAAGCTTTGACATTGGTCGGATGACTCTAAGTCACAAACCGGATACGTATTTATATTGAATGGTGGAGCTATCAGTTGGTGCAGTTCCAAGCAGAGCGTTGTGGCGGGATCTACGTGTGAAGCGGAGTACATAACTGCTTCAGAAGCAACAAATGAAGGAGTCTGGATGAAGGAGTTCATATCCGATCTAGGTTTAATACCTAGTGCATCAGGTCCAATGAAAATCTTTTGTGACAATACTGGAGCAATTGCCTTGGCAGAGGTATCCATATTTCACAAGAGAACCAAACACATCAAGAGACGCTTCAATTCCATCCGCGATCAATTCAAGGAAGGATACATAGAGATTTGCAAGATACATACGGATCTGAATGTTGCAAACCCGTTCACTAAGCCTCTCTCACGAGCAAAACATGATCAGCACCACGACTCCATGGGTGTTAGAATCATTACTATGTAATCTAGATTATTGACTCTAGTGCAAGTGGGAGACTGAAGGACATATGCCTTGGAGGCAATAATAAAGTTGTTATTTATATTTCCTTATATCATGATAAATGTTTATTATTCATGCTAGAATTGTATTGACCAGAAACTTAGTACATGTGTGAATACATAGACAAACAGAGCGTCCCTAGTATGCCTCTACATGACTAGCTCGTTAATCAAAGATGGTTAAGTCTCGTGACCATAGAAATGTGTTGTCATTTGATGAACGGGATCACATCATTAGAGAATGATGTGATGGACAAGACCCATCTGTTAGCTTAACATAATGATCGTTTAGTTTTATTGCTATTGCTTTCTTCATGACTTATACATGTTCCTTTGACTATGAGATTATGCAACTCTTGAATACCGGAGGAACACCTTCTATGCTATCAAACGTCACAACGTCACTGGGTGATTATAAAGATGCTCTACAGGTGTCTCCGATGGTGTTTGTTGAGTTGGCATAGATCGAGATTAGGATTTGTCACTCCATATATCGGAGAGGTATCTCTGGGCCCTGTCGGTAATGCACATCACTATGAGCCTTGCAAGCAATTTGACTAATGAGTTAGTTACAGGATGATGCATTACGGAACGAGTAAATATACTTGCTGGTAACGAGATTGAATTAGGTATGAGGATCCAGGCGATCGAATCTCGGGCAAGTAACATACCGATGACAAAGGGAACAACGTATGTTGTTATGTGGTTTGACCGATAAAGACCTTCGTAGAGGGGCCAATATGAGCCTCCAGGTTCCGCTATTGGTTATTGATCGGAGATGTGTCTCGGTCATGTCTACATAGTTCTCGAACCCGTACGGTCCGCACGTTGAACGTTTGATGACGATTTGTATTAAGAGTTATGTGTTTTTGATGACCGAAGTTTGTTCAGAGTCCTGGATGAGATCACGGACATGACGAGGAGTCTCGAAATGGTTGAGACATAAAGAATGATATATTGGACGATGTTATTCAGATACCGAAAGAGTTCCGAGAGGTACCGGATAAAAACGGAGTGCCGGAGGGGTTACCGAAACCCCCCGGGGAAGCAATGGGCCATCATGGGCCTTAGGGGAGAGAGAGGGCAGGCCACGAGGAGGTGCCCCTGTTGGGGAACATAGTAATTTCAAAACAAAATCCTACACACAGGATCATGGTGATGCATAGAAACGAGAGGGGAGAGTGTGTCTATGTACCCTCATACACCGAATGTGGAAGCGTTAGCACAATGCGGTTGATGTAGTCATACGTCTTCACGATCCGACCGATCCAAGTACCGAATGCACGGCACCTCCGAGTTCTGCACACGTTCAACTCGATGACGTCCCGCAAGCTTCGATTCATCAAAGCTTCACGGGAGAGTTTCATCAGCACGACGGCGTGGTGATAGTGATGATGATGCTACAGACGTAGGGCTTCGCCTAAGCACCGCTACGATATAATCGAGGTGGATTATGGTGGAGGGGGGCACCGCACACGGCTAAGAGATCAATGAACAATTGTTGTGTCTATGGGGTGCCCCCTGCCCCCGTATATAAAGGAGCAAGGGGGAGGAGGTGGCCGGCCAAGGAGAGGCACGCCAAGGGGGAGTCCTACTCCTAGTTCCTACTCCCACTAGGAGTAGGACTCCTCCTATTCCTAGTAGGAGTATGAGAGGGGGAAGGAAAGGGAGAGGAGGAGGAGAAGGAAAGAGGGGGCCGGCCCCCCTTACCCTAAACCAATTCGGTTTGGGCCTTGGGGGCGCGCCCCACACTCCCCTTGCTGCCCTCTATTTCCACTAAGGCCCATGTAGGCCCATTAAACCCCCGGGGGGTTCCGGTAACCCCCAGTACTCCGGTATATGTCCGAAACCTTCCAGAACCTTTCCGGTGTCCGAACATGGTCGTCCAATATAACGATCTTTACGTCTTGACCATTTTGAGACTCCTCATCATGTCTGTGATCATATCCGGGACTTCGAACTACCTTAGGTACATCAAAACACAAAAACTCATAATACCGATCATCACCGAACTTTAAGCGTGCGGACCCTACTGGTTCGAGAACTATGTAGACATGACCGACACACATCTCCGGTCAATAACCAATAGCGGAACCTGGATGCTCATATTGGCTCCCACATATTCTACGAAGATCTTTATCGGTCAAACCGCATAACAACATACGTTGTTCCCTTTGTCATCGGTATGTTACTTGCCCGAGATTCGATCGTCAGTATCTTAATACCTAGTTCAATCTCGTTACCGGCAAGTCTCTTTATTTGTTCCGTAATACATCATCCCGCAACTAACTCATTAGTTACAATGCTTTTAAGGCTTATAGTGATGTGCATTACCGAGTGGGCCCAGAGATACCTCTCCGACAATCGGAGTGATAAATCCTAATCTCGAAATACACCAACTCAACAAGTACCTTCGGAGGCACCTGTAGAGTGTTGGGCAACGTAGTAATTTCAAAAAAAATCCTACACACACGCAAGATCATGGTGATGCATAGCAACGAGAGGGGAGAGTGTGTCCACATACCCTCGTAGACCGAAAGCGAAAGCGTTAGCACAACGCGGTTGATGTAGTCGTACGTCTTCACGATCCGACCGATTAAGCACCGAACGCACGGCACCTCCGAGTTCTGCACACGTTCAACTCGATGACGTCCCTCGAACTCCGATCCAGTCGAGCTTTGAGGGATAGTTCTGTCAGCATGGCGGCGTGGTGACGATGATGATGTTCTACCGACGCAGGGCATCGCCTAAGCACCGCTACGATATGATCGAGGTGGATTATGGTGGAGGGGGCACCGCACACAGCTAAAAGATTCAAGAGATCAATTGTTGTGTCTTCCCCCCTCCTCCGTATATAAAGGGGGGAGGAGGAGGGGCCAAGGGGAGGAGGCGCGCCCAAGGGGGGGGGCAATCCTACTCCAAGTAGGTTTTGCCCCCTTTCCTATTCCAACTAGGAGAAGGGGGAAGGACGAGGTGGAGAGAAGGAAGGAGAAGGGGGACCGCCGCCCCCCTCCCTTTCCCAATTCGGATTGGGGCAAGGGGGGCCACGTGCCACCTCCTGCCGCCTCTCCTCTTCCACCACTTGGGCCCATGAGGCCCAATAACCCCGGGGGGGGGGGGGTTCTGGTAACCCCCCCAGTACTCCGGTATATATCTGATAACCCCCGGAACCATTCCGGTGTCCGAATATAGTCGTCCAATATATCAATCTTCATGTCTCGACCATTTCGAGACTCCTCGTCATGTCCGTGATCACATCCGGGACTCCGAACTACCTTTGGTATATCAAAACACATAAACTCATAATATAACCGTCATCGAACTTTAACCGTGCGGACCCTACAGGTTCGAGAACTATGTAGACATGACCTAGACATGTCTCTGGTCAATAACCAATAGCGGAACCTGGATGCTCATATTGGCTCCTACATATTCTACGAAGATCTTTATCGGTCAAACCGCATAACAACATACGCTGTTCCCTTTGTCATCGGTATGTTACTTGCCCGAGATTCGATCGTTGGTATCTCAATACCTAGTTCAATCTCGTTACCGACAAGTCTCTTTACTCATTTCGTAACACATCATCCCGTAACTAACTCATTAGTTGTAATGCTTGCAAGGCTTAAGTGATGTGTATTACCGAGTGGGCCTAGAGATACCTCTCCGACAATCGGAGTGACAAATCCTAATCTCGAAATACGCCAACCCAACAAGTACCTTTGGAGACACCTGTAGAGCACCTTTATAATCACTCAGTTACGTTGTGACGTTTTGTAGCACATAAAGTGTTCCTCCGGTAAACGGGAGTTGCATAATCTCATAGTCATAGGAACATGAATAAGTCATGAAGAAAGCAATAGCAACAAACTAAACGATCAAGTGCTAAGCTAACGGAATGGGTCAAGTCAATCACATCGTTCTCCTAATGATGTGATCCCGTTAATCAAATGACAACTCTTTGTCTATGGTTAAGAAACATAACCATCTTTGATTCAACGAGCTAGTCAAGTAGAGGCATACTAGTGACACTCTGTTTTGTCTATGTATTCACACATGTATCATGTTTCCGGTTAATACAATTCTAGCATGAATAATAAACATTTATCATGATATAAGGAAATAAATAATAACTTTATTATTGCCTCTAGGGCATATTTCCTTCATTCTCCCACTTGCACTAGAGTCAATAATGTAGATTACACAGTAATGATTCTAACACCCATGGAAGCCATACGTCAGGCGGGCATCATGATGGAGAAGATGAGGATGGTGCGGGACGCCAGTCAGGCTGCCTACGACGCCAGCTCGGCCCTCCAAATCAATGTTCAGGTTAATTGGTCACTGCTTGTTTTATTAGGATATGTTATCTGAAGACTCTTTTCCGAAAATCTTTGCATCTGTACACCCACTGGGTGCGTCGATTGAAATTTTTGAACCGGTGGGGGCACGCTGAGTGCACCCACTGGGTGTAATCCCCGAGACTACGGTGGACTGCTGGCAGTCGACTGTAGTCATTGTATTTTTTCGAATGTATAAACCAAACTGGTAGTTTGTCTCTTCCACTCGGTCTGGTTGAGTGGGATCAGAACCGGTGGGGGCACGCAAAGTGCACCCACTGGGTGTAGTCCCCGAGACTACGGTGGACTGCTAGCAGTCGACTGTAGTCTGAGTTCTACTTTCTCTCTTTCTGCCTTTTTTTTACTTCCTAGACTCGACTTCGGCGGGTCGGTCGAGTGGGATCAGAACCGGTGGGGGCACGCAAAGTGCACCCACTGGGTGTAGTCCCCGAGACTATGGCGGACTGCGGGCAGTCGACCGTAGTCTTAGTATTTATTGCCTTTGTTGTTTTTCGCTGTAAAATAACTTCTCCTCTTTGATTGCATAAATCTTGTGATCTGGGAGCTCGCTTTGCTAATTTGGAGAAACAGCAGATCCAACTGAACCTTGACTTGGAGCTGGCCAAGACAGAGCTGCAAAAGGCTAAGGATGGTGCCAATGGTAAGACGAGTTTGTTGACTGGTTTGCCTTGGGCTTGAGTACCCTTCTGCTCTTTCTGAATCAAGCACCATTTCTTTGCAGAAAAGCTGAGAGAAGCTCTGGCAAAGGAGGACCAGGATCTGGCTGCTGCCCGAAAGGAAGCTGACGACAGAGTCGCTCTGGCCGAACAGAAGCTGGCTTCGGTCGGCCAGTTGGAAGAAGAGAATACCAGGCTGAAGTCTGCTCTGAATGACTCCAACAAGGAGTGCTCGCGCTGGAAGAAGGCGAATCTCATCCAGGGCGAGAAAATGGAAAGCATTGCTCGCAGGAGGGATGATCTGGAGAGCTATCTGAGAAGTCTTGCCAAGAAGTTGTT